>NC_057801.1:447314050-447614050 GCF_018294505.1 Triticum aestivum
CCTCTCCTCATTGTTTCCGGCCCGCGACGAACCCTCCTTGTTTTGAGGATTTGGCATTCTCTATTGGTGTGCTTTGCCGTCCTTCTAGGAGTTCCATGAATTTTGCATGGTTGATCGAGCCTGTGGCTCGGTCCGAATAGGCTTGAGCTGCTCTTTGTCTGTTGACCGGACTGGTATTTGCTGGACCTAGTGCCAGTTTCCTTGACTTGGCGTTTGTTGCCATTGCGCCGAGGCTTGAGGGTGTGTCTTCGCGTATCCTTCTTACTGTCTTGGACCGTAATGATGTGAGGACATCGGGGTGTGCGCCTTGGGTTCTGCTGCTTGGGTTGAGGTAGCCAGTTGTGCCATGTATGCTCTTTATTGGGGCTGTCGAGTTCGTGCCTTTTGGTGGCCAGCACCTTGGTCCACCTATCTGTTAGCAAGTCTTGGTCAGCTTTAAGCTGCTCTTGCCTCCTTTGCAGGCTCCTTGCCGTGGCCATGAGCCTTCGCTTGAAGCGAACTTGTTCCACTGGATCTTCAGGTACGCCGAATTCGTCATTGCCGAGGCTCACCTCGTCGTTGGGGGAGGTCGTATAGTTGTCCTTCTCCAAGTATCCCATCGTGACCAGTCCGACCAGCTTGAAGGTAGGCTGGTCAGGACTGTATTCCTCTTCGGCACCATCCAGATTGCTTGCGTCTCCAGGGCCGGTGTTGATGTGGCGGGGCTTGGAGCGGCGCCGACGAAGCATGGGCTTTGTCTTTCTCCTTGAGAGGCTGTCCTCTGTTGCCTCGTTACCATTGGTTTCCTTTGGAGTGTCCACCATATATACATCGTATGAGGAGGTGGCCGTCCACCGCCCTATGAGCGGTGGCTCCTGTAATTCTCCTACATCGTCGTCCATACCGTCGATGTCTTCGGAGTCGAAGTCAAGCACGTCGGTTAAATCATCGATCATGGCAATGAAGTGGGTGGTGGGTGGGCAACAAATTCCATCGTCGTCTGCTTCCCACTCAAGACGGACATAGTTCGGCCCAGAGTCTCCTAACAAAGAGAGAGACTTCAATAAGTTCAGCATGTCGCCAAAGGGCGAGTGCTGAAAGACGTCCGTCGCAGTGAACTTCGTTACCGGAGCCCAACCAGGCTCGGCGGGATTGGGAACGCGCGGACTGGAACCTACATCCGGATATGAATCCGGGGGTCCAGAGTCGCATGCTTCCTCAGAGGGGAGGCATGTGTTCGGCTCCATTGCCGATGCGGGTACGGCCTGCGGGGCGGGGTCCAGCCCTCCGTCCTTAGGCAATGCAACCTGCCTTGGATTTAGATTCGAGGCTTCTGCCGGGTGATATCCCGAGCATCGTCTGATAGCAGGTCTAAGCCGTGCTCATCGTGACTGTTCGGCGCTCCTAATGCTGGCCCGAATCCGTCGAAGATCAAGTCCCCGCGAATAACTGCTGTGTAGTTCAAGTTTCCGAACCTGACCTGGTGGCCGGGGCATAGCTATCGATCTGCTCTAGGTGGCCAGCCGCCGAACACGAAGATCTGTCTAGGGAGGAAAGTCTCGCCCTGGACAACATCGTTGATGATGATTGAAGGAGCCATCGATCTTGACAACAACGACACAGAGGAACTCTCAATGAAAGCACCAATGTCGGTGTCAAAACCAGCGGATCTCGGGTAGGGGGTCCCGATCTGTGCGTCAAGGCTGATGGTAACAGGAAGCAAGGGACACAGATGTTTACCCAGGTTCGGGCCCTCTCGATGGAGGTAAAACCCTACTTCCTGCTTGATTAATATTGATGATATGGGTAGTACAAGAGTAGATCTACCACGAGATCATAGAGGCTAAACCCTAGGAGCTAGCCTATGATGGTATGATTGTAATTGTGATCGGCCTTCTAAGGACCAACCTCTCCGGTTTATATAGACACCGGAGAGGGCTAGGGTTTACATTGAGTCGGTTACAAGGAAGGAAACACAATATCTGGATCGCCAAGCTTGCCTTCCACGCAAAGGAGAGTCCCATCCGGACACGGGCCGAAGTCTTGAGTCTTGTATCTTCACGCTTCAATATTCTGGATGTTGTACACAGTCTGGCTGTCCGGATACCCCCTAATCCAGGACTCCCTCAATGACCTAGTCATCGCCAATTGTTTGATAGATGCTAGAATTGGTTGTGCATGCTTTGCCACATATTTCATTTGCCATTTTATTGTGTGAGCGTGTTGGTTGCATATTTCACTCATTCGAGGACATCCACTTGTTGTTTTGATTGATTGGTTTCTTTTTCTTTTGCCAAGTGGATGGACAAGAATGCCTAAGAACCTTCTCTATCTATCTATGCTTTTCTTGTCTCAAACTCTATTCATGCTACATCACAAAATTTGATCAAGTCAGATTCGAAGCACTCTGTGTGAGGAGCACTCGGAGTCCCCGATTCATCATAGACTTAAACTTCCAAAACTTCTTTGTGCATTTTGGTCTGACCGATTCTTCCATTTCGGTCATACCGAGATCACTAAGTCGATCTAGGTTATCAATCTTGGTGCAACCGATTTGAACTTTTCGGTCACACCGAGTTGCTGTAACTGTCAACAGTTATGCATCTCGGTGCCACCGAGTTGTTCCACTCGGTCACACCGACAGGGTCGGGCTATATATACCCACGGGCAAAAATTTGGAAACTTTCTCCGAACTCTTTTGCCCGCGTGTAGCTCGCTCTGCCTCCAGGGTCTCCGGATCGTCCTCCTCGTTGCTAGCCGCCTCCAGTCGCTGGTCTCCGCCGCCGTCAACGGAAATCATCCCCACTGTTGCCGCCGTAGCGAGTTCATCACCGAACTAGGGTATGGACTCGATCACTGTGCTATCCCCGTCCGATTCCTAGCACATTGTGTTCGTCATGAATCTTGCCACGATTGAAACTATTCTATCCAGTCAAAGCACTCCATAGATTAGAGGTGAATTGAAAATTTAGGGTTAGATTTCCGCCGAAACCATCTCGGACCCACCGAGTTGTAGAACTCGATTCCACCGATTCGGCTAAGGCCATTGCACAAGTGATTCTCGGTTTAACCAAGAATTGCAAATCGGTGTGACCGAGTTCAGGACTTTGTGAAACCCTAGCTGTCTCGGTGCCACCGAACTGTGACTTGGTCTGACCGAGTTCACTAGTTTAGGTTCCAAAAGCTGCTTCGGTATCACCGAGTTTACAAATCGGTTGATCCGAAGTGCTTTCTTTGGAAAACTAAAACTAAGTTTTTGACTCATTCATTTGCAAAAACCTCTTTATTTTGTGATGCTCATCCACTCTATCTCATCTATATCTATTCACAGGGTCTGCAGTTAGTGTTTGCCACATGTCTGATCAAAGTGACAGCCAGAACAGGGAAGAGGAGAAAATTCAAATGAGTGAGGGCACTAGTCCCTCTAGCACCTCTGATGAGGGTAGCAGGAGCACCCAAAGTTGCCTCCAAGCCCAAGACTGCACCAAAGAGGAATACTAGAAACATATCTGCTGCTGAGAAGAACAAGGCCCCAGTGCCTGAAATTGTTGCTGAAGAGGAAGAAGATGATGAGCATGTCTTGAGAAAATTGAAGCCAAAAATTCCAGATCATAATGATGCTCATCCTGTGGCTGAGAATATGAAGCTGAGAAAGGATGCAGGCCTCAGACAGTGGAGGTTGTCTGATCCTTATGCAATCAGGAGAAGGACTGCTGTTGACTACAGGTTCCATACAAAGGAACAACAGGATTTCTATGAGACAGTGTTGTTGGACAAGAAGCCAATAGTGTGTGACATGAGGTGGGTAGACTGGACCTACATGAAGGAGAATGAAGAACACTATCCTGGTATGTATGACAGTTTTAGTGCTTGTGGAGTTGCAGACTTTGTTGGGCATAAGCTCACAAAGTGGAATGATGAGCTCATAATGCAATTCTACTCCACATCACACTTCTATCCAGATGGTAGGATAGTATGGATGTCTGAAGGTACTAGGTACCAATCAACAATTGAAGAATGGGCAAATCTGATCAATGCACCTAAGGAGAAAGAAGATGACTTGGATGTCTATGCCAAAAATAAGATGGATCACAACACTATGGCACATATGTACAAGGAGATCCCAGATGCTGCAGTTGGGACACATAAGTTTGTATCAGTACATTACCTTCTGTCAGGACTGCCAACCATCAACTGGATCCTCAGACATACTCTCTTGCCCAAGTCAGGTGACCACAACATGATCACAGGCCATGCAATAAACTTGCTACACTTATTTGATGTGCCACAGAAGTTCAAGGTCATGAGCCTCATAGTTGAGACTATCAAGAGGACAACAGCTGACTAGAAGAGAAGTTGTGGGTATGCCCCACAGATCCAGTAGCTGATCAACTCCAAGATGGGCACTGGCACATACTGGTTGGACAAGGATCACATGCCTATCTATCCAGACTTTAAGGACAACCAAGTGGTTATGGATGAAGATGAACCATCTTCTGTGCATGCTCAAGCAAAGAAGGAGAAGGCAAGGACAGAGAAGGCTACCAAGATACCAACAATGGAAGAGGCATCTTAGTACTTTTTAAAGAGCAAACAAGATCAGCTAGGCTACTTGATTGCATCCACTCTGAGGATTGAGAAGGGGCTGGCCACCTTGACTCAAAACCAGGAGATCCTGGAGAGGATCATGGAGCAGAAGTTCTATGACTTGGATGTGAAGGTAACTAAGACCCAGTCTGTTGTTGAGCAGCTTCAGGATGATATGCAGGAGAGGAAGGGCAAGACAACCACTGATGCATTTGCCAGAGTGCCTGGAGCTTAGAGATCAGCTGCAGTGCCAGTGACAGACACCAGAGCCACTTCATCTGCACCAGCTACAACTCCTACAGCTCCAGTGCAACCAGCTCCAGCACCTACACCTCCAGCTCCATCCACATCTACTGAAGTCTTCGTCCAAGAAGCCATCTCTACACCACCACCTGAAGATCAAGCCTAAGAGACGATTTAGTGCTATGCATTTTCTATGAACTTTTTGGTAACTTGTTGCCAAAGGGGGAGAAAAATGTATAGATCATAGGCTTCGAGAGAGAGTGTTGCTTTTTATTCTCTCTTGCTTTGGTGGTTGAACTTTATTTGCTTGTTTGAGATACTTTATGTCTGTGTGATACTTGGATGATCATGTGTTTGATCATATGCTACATTTATGCTTGTTGGATGACATTATCCTTTTTATCTCTATATGATCATTCACTTTGCTTGGTGATGAGTGCATGTATTCAATCATTATCATTTTGAGCGCTCCACCAAGATGTATGTGACATGGAAGAGTAACCCATGAGCCTAAGTCTTTGTGCATTTGCAGTCCAAAGCAAATCTTAAACTATGCACAAATTTAGGGGGAGCTCTTGCTTATCACATACTTCTCAAAGCGACAATGTTTTTCACTCTTATTATCATTTGTCGAAGCTTTGATCTATATGTTGTCATCAATTACCAAAAGGGGGAGATTGAAAGTGCAACTATCCCTAGGTGGTTTTGGTAATTCCTAACAACATATAGCTCATTGAGCTAACGTCATTCCAAGATGAATATTTTAGGAAAATCTCAATGAATGGCATGGCATGGATGAGAAAAGTGGATCCCTCAAAATGCTAAGGATAAAAGGATTGGCTCAAGCTCAAAAGATCAAGACTCTACATTTTATATTTTAGTGATCCAAGATCACATTGAGTCTATAGGAAAAGCCAATACTATCAAGGAGGGATGAGGTGTTGCTTAATGAGTTCTTGCTCCATGGTGCTTAGTGATATGCTCCAAAACCCTCAACTACTTTCTCACATCCACATATGACCTAAACCAAAAGTCAAACTCGGCCATACCGATTCTTTCTATCTGGCGCCACCGAGTTCAGATGTCATAGCCACTACCTCAAACCCTAGGCAAATCGGTCTCACCGATAGGGATCCTGGTCTCAGCGAGATGGGATTGTAATCTCTCTGTTTCCCTTCATAACATTTCGGTACCACCGAGATGAGCGATCGGTCTTGTCGGATTTCGGGTTCCGGCAGACCCTCAAGGTTCGAACTCTGGGGTGCACGCGGAGATCACACCTCCCGCCTACCCACGTCTCGTCGCCTCGCGAGGATCTAAACTACACGAAGAACAACACAAGGGACACGAGATTTATACTGGTTTAGGCCACCATTGTGGTGTAATACCCTACTCCAGTTTGTGGTGTGGTGGATTGCCTCAGGGCTGATGATGAACAGTACAAGGAGGAACAACCTCGCGAGGGGCTGTTCTTGGCTGGTGCGATGAACCGCTTGGGTGAGTTCAGTAGCCTTTCTCTCTCTCTAGTCTACCCAAAAATCTCTCTCCCTAATCTGCGGTGGCTAGCTCTATTTATAGAGGGAGGCCCTGGGCCTCTTCCCAAATATTGAGCGGGAAGGGCGCCAACAACTGGCCATTTTGAAGGGGAACATCTAGTACACTTATCCTGACTAAAGTCGGTCCTTGCCTGCCAAAGACCCTGACGGTGACACCGGCTTGGGCTCCACGATGACCTCCGTCCCGCCGTCCTGCTGGTCTTGGTCTTGTTGCACGGAAATGGTTGCCTTTGCTTGATACTCCTGCCTGTGCTTGCCCCCTTTGCACCAAAGAGGAAACAAGGACTCTGCGCAGGCTGGCGCCCGACTGGCCTCGGTCGTCATGGCTTGCAACATGGGCACCTCGTGAGGTACCCCGCCTTGATCTCTCTGCCTCCTCGCGAGCCAGCCTGACGAGGCTGTGCTCGAGGGAGCCTCCTGTCGTCCGCCCCGCGAGGCTTGGCCCCTCGAGAGGGTCTTGAGCATGTGTTGATGAAGATGGGCCGTACTGGGCCACTCCCTGGGCCATGCCGTAGGCCGTAGGCAGGCAAGTCTGGGTACCCCCGTTCCCAGAACGCCAACACTAGCCCCCGGGCCCAAGGCGCGCCTGGACTTGGCTTAGCAGAGAAGCGAAGGGGCAAGTGCGAAGCACCGCGGGACCCATCAGCCTGCGGCCTTGGGCGCTGCGTGGCGGTTGATTGGACGTGGGCGTCCTGGCTCCCCCATGATGCCTCGGTAACTGCACGATTTGACAAGTCCCTACACGCAAAACGGGTCATGATTACCTGTGATCGTGGTGGCCGGCGGTTGGCCTCCCTCGGCTATATGTATGGAACAGCGTGAGCCCTTCCAGTCCATCCCTTCTTACTACTCCCCTTCTCCTTCTTGGCCGCTCGCCATCCCCATGGCCCTGCCAAAGAGGTTCTCGGCCACGGAAAAAGGAAAGGCTCGCCAGGAAGGGCCCGGCTCTCCTCCGGCCAAGCGTGGCCGGGGCGCCGTCGCAAGCACCCTATGGCCCCCGCTACAGCCTCCCATGGCCGTGGAAACAGCCCTCTGCGCAGCAGTGGGAGTTCGGCTGCCAACGAGAGGTATGCTGGGGTTGCGCGACCCCCGAGGCTGCGCTTTCGCTCAGCGGAGGTGCTGCCGGAGTTCATCGTATGGTCGGAGGACCCAACTGGCACCTGGCTCCAGCTCCCCCACTTCTTTATAGGTGAACTTCCGGCTGGTGCCCCGGGCGGCCTTTGGCTTCAGGCAGATGGTTGCTGCAGTAGGGCCTACTGGGCTACTCTGGAGGTCTCCACCGCCGAGGAGGCGGCCCTGACCCGTGGCTGGCAAATGTTTGCCCGCGCACGCAGCCTGAGCCGATGATGCACTCTACACTTCAAGTTCGACAGCGATGCCATCCTCTACGTGAGGGTGTTCGGGGAAGATGGCCGCCGCGCCAGATGCTGCCCCGAAGATGATGACCGCGGCCGTGCGCCCAGCCCCGACGTTGGTCGGGATGAAGGCGGCGGGAGGCGCGCGGGGAGCGATGCCTGAGGCCCGCCAAGCTCTGGTGACTCCCCCTCGGACGATAGCTCCTCCAGTGGTGGTCGCGACCAGCCCCCTCGTCGTCACGCTCGCCTGGGAGAGGGCAGCGGGTCGGCCCGACACCGCGCTCTGGTGAAGCGGGAGGCGGAATCCAACTGAGCTCCAGAGGCAGTATGAACCTTTGCCAAGAGTTGGCGCCGGGCAAGTCGTGCCCCGTTTTGCTTTCCTTTCTCTCCTGCGCAAAAAGAGTGTAATCCGGTGCCCCACGGCGCGTGTTGAACTGTCGCTGTTTAATTGGTGCATTGTTTCTACTGTTTCTGCGCTATGTTTTCGTTCTGCGTGTTTATGCATAGAAATCACTTATCTTGGGGGGAAAGCTCGTTGTGGTCCTCGCCTCCCGAGGCTAGGGCCTCGTCGTGCGCCTTGTGTCCTGCAGGGTTTAGTCAGTAGGGGTAGTCTCCAGCCTTGGTAGCGAGGACAACCAACCCAAGCCCGCGATCGTGTCGCGATGCCCGTGGGGCACGGAATGGGAGGGGTGCTCCCGCAGCGGACTCGGACAGGGAAGTTCCAAACCACCGGGCAGAAAAACACTCGTGAGGGTGCCCATGTTCCTCCCTCGTGAGACTTCCCGCGAGAGAAAACGAAACAAACAAGTGAAATGGACGAAGGGTCGCGAGCTCGAAATGGTAACAGCCTCAAAAAAAACTTCAAATAGAATCAAACAAGCCAACTGCGGAAAGCAAATGAAAGAAGCCACGTCCGGCACCTAGTCTAGTCTTCGACGTCTTCTCACCAGTGCGGAGCTAAGTGCTGCCACTGGGCGTGGGCGGGAGCCCCCGAGGCCCGTGGGCGGCTCTCCGGAGACACTGGGGCATGTACAGCCCCACTCATTATTACGTGAGAGTGTCACGGGCGGCGAGCTTCACAGGCGTTCGTCTTCTTCATAGGCACCGAGCCTTTTCCAAAACGCGGCTACTTCAAAGGCATTCGCCTTCTTCACAGGCACCGAGCCTTTTCCGAAATGCGGCTACTTCACAGGCATTCGCCTTCTTCACATGCACCGGGCCTTTTCTAAAATGCGGCTACTTCACAGGCATTCGCCTTCTTCACAGGCACCGGGCCTTTTCCAAAACGCGGCTACTTCATAGGCATTCGCCTTCTTCACAGGCATCGGGCCTTTTTCAGGGGTAAAATCTTTGGAGATGTTGGATGTTCCACGCGTTCTGGATGGGCACCCCCTCCTAGGTCTCCAAGCGTGCGGAGCCGGGCCAGGAAACATAAACAACCTTAAACGGGCCCTCCCACATGGGAGAGAGCTTGTGCAGTCCCTCCCTGGAGAGAAGCCGCCTGAGCACGAGATCCCCTACCTCATGAGTCCTGGGGCGGATGTTGCGGCAGTGGTATCGCCGCAGTGCTTGTTGGTACATTGTTGCTCGCAGTGCGGCTTCCTGGCGATGCTCCTCCCCCAGCACGAGATCCGTCCCCCGCATGGCATCCTGCTGCGCTTCGTGGAACGCCAGGACCTGTGCGGGACGACGTCTGACCTCGTGAGGGAGAACGGCTTCATCTCCATAAACCAGAAAGAACGGGGTCTCGCCAGTCGGCTTGGTTGCGGTCGTGCGGCTAGACCACAGCACAGACTGGAGCTCGTCGTACCAGCCCCTGCCGCAGGCCTCCAGCTTCTTCTTGAAGGTCCTGGTTTTCAGGCCCCTTAGGACCTCTGCGTTGGCTCGCTCGGCCTGACCGTTGCTCCGCGGGTGTGCCACCGAAGCGTAGCATATCTGCGTTCCAGGGTTAGCACAGTATGTTTTGAAGAGGTTACCGGTGAACTGCGAACCATTGTCAGTGATGATGCGGTTCGGCACCCCGAATTGGCTCACGAGGCCCTTGATGAACTTGACCGCGGAGCCTGCGAGGATGGTGCGGACAACTTCCACCTCAGCCCACTTGGTGAACTTGTCCACGACGACGTAGAGGTAGCGGTAGCCTCCTGGCGCCCGAGGGAACGGACCCAGGATATCCAGTCCCCATACTGCGAATGGCCATGAGAGGGGTATAGTCTGCAGACCTCCCGCTGGCTGATGGGTCTGCTTGGCATGGAACTGACAGGCCTCGCAAGCTTTCACCAGTTCCACAGCGTCATTGGGTGCCGTGGGCCAATAGAACCCGCTGCGGAACGCCTTGCCAACGAGAGTCCGTGACAACGAGTGATGCCCACAGTCTCCATCGGGTATGTTTGCCAGTAGCTCCTTCCCTTGCTCCCTGGAAATGTAATGTAAGGACACATCATTCGGTCGTCTCCGATAGAGCTCTCCATCCTTAAGGCAGTATGCCGTGGCCTGCCGTGCCACATGCTCCGCTTCCTCCTCCTTATCCGGTAAGGTGCCTCATGTCAGGTAGCTCCTGAGCTCTGTGATCCAGCACCCTTCCTGAGGCTCCAGCGCTAGGAGCAGGCACGCTCCTGAGGTCGGGCCGCAGACCGGGGCTCCCGAGGCAGGTGGCTGGGGGAGCTCCTCCTGAGGCTGCGCCGTGCTTGACAGTGATGGCGTCGCTGAGGGCTTGAAGAGCCGCTCCTCGAAGATGCCAGGCTCCTAAGGTAGCCGCCTGGATGCCCTTTTGGCGATGTCATAAGCCTCTTGATTGGTGCCGCGAGGCACATGCTGCAACTCCAGCCCCCAGAACTGCTTCTCCATCCTGCGGACTTCCGTGAGGTAGGCTTCCATGTGCTCGTCCTTCGGCTCGTATACTTTGTTGGAGAAGTTGACGAGGAGCTGCGAATCACCCTTGATGGTGAGGCGCTTCACCCCCAGGGCGACTACGGCTTTCAGGCCTGCTATCAGGCCTTCGTATTCTGCTATGTTGTTGGAGACCTCTTCTCCGTGCTGGAAACAGAGTTGCATGGCATAGTAGAGCTTGTCTTGAGTGGGAGATACGAGCACCGCACCAGCCCCCGCGCCGTGTCGGGAGAACGCCCCGTTGAAGTACATGACCCAACTGTCCGGTGCCTCGCTTCCTGGGGAGAGTGATTGATCCTCGCCAGCCTCGAGGCCTGGCGCTTCTACCCACTCCGCCACGAAGTCCGCAAGCGCGGCCCCCTTGATGACTCTGGTTGTGCTGAATTCTATCTGAAACACTTGCAGCTCGATGTTCCACTCAGTGACTCTTCCAGCTGAGTTGGGGATCCTGAGCACCCTTTCCAAGGGATATGCTGAGACGACCTTGATGGGATGGCCTTGGAAATAGTGCCGTAGCTTGCGCAAGGCTACCAATAGCGCGAGGACGAGTTTCTGAGCATGGGGTATCATGCCCTCGCGTCCCGCAACACCGTGCTGACGAAGTACACAGGGTGCTCGACGAGGTGGGGAGTGCTGGCACTGCTAGCGCCCTCCGGAGGCTGGGGCACCTCCCGAGACAATGGATCCCCCAGCGGCTGGTCGCTTAGAGGTGGGGCCTCTTCTGTCCTGGGTGTGCTTCCCTGCAGCGGCTGGCCCTTCTCGGCTGCAGTCGCGGTCTCTGTGAGGCCCTCTTGGTCGTACTTTGCTTTGACCCGGACGGTTGCTGCGGCCTTGGTCCTATGCTCCTCCCTAACAGCCACCAGGGCTGCGCTGGCAGAGTAGGGGGTGGCCGCAAGGTAGAGCACCAGGGGCTCTTGAGGACGCGGAGCCACCATCACCGGAGGGCTGGTTAAGTACCTTTTGAGATCCTGGAACGCCTTGTCGGCCTCTTCAGTCCATTCAAAGGGGCCCTTATTCTTCATCAGCTTGAAGAAGGGCAGTGCTCGTTCCCCCAACTTGGAGATGAAACGCCCTAGTGCGGTCACGCGCTCGGTGAGCTTCTGCATCTCTCTGAGGGTCTTCGGCGGGCTCATGTCCTCGACTGCTTTTACCTTTTCTGGGTTGGCCTCGATGCCCCGGTGGGATACGAGGAAGCCCAGGAGCTTGCCCGAGGGGACTCCAAACACACACTTCTCTGGGTTGAGCCGCAGGTCCACTTCGTTAAGGCTCGTGAAGGTTTCCGCCAAGTCCTGTATCAGGGTTTTTGCCTCCCGGGACTTCACCGCAATGTCATCAACGTAAGCCTCAGCATTCCTCCCGAGCTGCCGACCCAAGGCGATGTGCATCAGCCGCTGAAAGGTCGCACCTGCATTGTGCAGCCCGAACGGCATGCATGTATAGCAGTACACTCCACATGGGGTCAGGAAAGCCGTCTTTTCTACATCTTCTACTGCCATCTTGATCTGGTGATAGCCGGAGAAGGCATCCAGGAAGCACAACAAGTTGCACTCGGCGGTGGAGTCGACGATCTGGTCGATGCGAGGGAGTGGGAATCGACCCTGCGGGCAGGCCTTGTTGAGGTTGGTGAAGTCGACACACATGCGTTCCTTTCCCCCCTTCTTTGGCATGACAACCGGGTTAGCCAACCAATCTGGGTAGCGGACCTCGCGAATGACCCCTGCCGCCTCCAACTTGCTGGTCTCTTGGACGATGAAAGCTTGCGTCTCAGTGGACTGCCGCCTCGCCTTCTGCTTCACGGGGCGCACGTTGGGGCACACGTTGAGGTGATGCTCAATTATGCCCCTCGGGACCCCTGCTAGCTGATCCGGTTCCCACGCGAATACCCTCTTGTTCGCGCGTAGGAACTTCACCAAGGCCTCCTCCTACTCAGGCTCGAGGTTGGCGCCTATGGTGAAGGTGGTGCTAGTAGATCCGTCCTCGTCGACCAGTACCTGCTTGGTTTCCGCCTTGTCTTGGGTGAATAGCTACTTCTTCTTGGCCGGTGCAGCCCCCTTGGGCTCAGGGGCGTCTGAGCCGGCGGGCTGCGCCACCGCCACGGCCTTGAAGGTAAGCTTGAGCGCTTGCAACGCATCCCCGATGTCTCCGGACATGATGATGACGCTGCTACTCCCGGGCATCTTCATGAGGTTGTACGCTGGGTGAGTTGCGGCCATGAACCGGGCTAGTGCCGGGTAGCCGAGGATGGCGTTGTATGGGAGGCCGATGGGGGTGATGTCGAAGTCGATTAGCTCCGTGCGGAAGTTGTCGTAGGTGCCAAAGGTCACCAGAAGGCGGATCTGCCCCAGGGAGCTGGTGGAGCCACCTTCGACACCCAAGAAGGGCTTGCTGGGCTACAGCCGCTCCGACGGTACGTGGAGGAGGCTGAAGGCCTCCACCGAGAGCATGCTGAGGCCAGCACCGCCGTCGATGAGGGTCCTGGTGATGGCCACCTGACAGATGGTGGGGGTGCACAGCATTGGGAGCGCACCCGAGCAAGCTGAGTTGGATGGGTGATTATCCGAGCCGAAGGCCAGATCGGCTTTAGGCGCCACCCAGCCCGGAGGAGCCCCATGCAACGCAGAAGCGGCGCCGATCTGGCGGACGAATGACTTGATGTGGCGGCCTAAAGGTGGTGCCTGCGAGCCACCTAGGAGAGCTGCGACGACCGGGTGCGCCGGTGCAGCGTACTGGGCGAGGAAGAGGCGCGCAGCTCCCCCCAAGAGGCCACGGAAGTTGTCGGCAGGTGGAGCAGCCACATGCGAGGGACGCCGATGAGGGCCATGGGAAACTAGTTAGCCATGACCCTGTCGTCACCCCCGGCCTCGAGGACGGCCTCCTTGTATGCCAGCAGGAAAGCCAGCGGATCGGCCGTGCCGTTGTAGCGCGGTGGCATCTCCGGCTTGAACTTGCTCGACCATCGCACCTATCGCAAGGCGGGGGCCAAGGCTCAGATCCCCCTGGCCCCCGTGCTGGCGCTGGCGACCAGAGCAGGCGGCACGTTACCCATCATGAGGGCGAACCGCGGTGTTGGCGGAGAGCGGGTCGGTGGAAGGGAAAGCTCCGGCGCACCCCTACCTGGCGCGCCAAATGTCGGATTTTGGGTTCCGGCAGACCCTCAAGGTTCAAACTCTAGGGTGCACGCGGAGATCACACCTTCCGCCTACCCATGTCTCGTCGCCTCGCAAGGATCTCAACTACACGAAGAACAACACAAGGGACACGAGATTTATACTGGTTCAGGCCACCATTGTGGTGTAATACCCTACTCTAGTTTGTGGTGTGGTGGATTGCCTCAGGGGATGATGATGAACAGTACAAGGAAGAACAGCCTCGCGTGGGGCTGTTCTTGGCTGGTGCGATGAACCACTTGGGTGAGTTCAGTTGCCTTTCTCTCTCTCTATTCTACCCAAAAATCTCTCTCCCTACTCTGCGGTGGCTAGCTCTATTAATAGAGGGAGGCCCTAGGCCTCTTCCCAAATATTGAGCGGGAAGGGCGCCAACAACTGGCCATTTTGAAGGAGAACATCTAGTACACTTATCCTGACTAAAGTCGGTCCTCGCCTGCCAAAGACCGTGACGGTGACGCCAGCTTGGGCTCCACGATGACCTCCATCCTGCCGTCCTGCTGGTCTTGGTCTTGTTGCACGGAAATGGTTGCCTTTGCTTGATACTCCTGCCTGCGCTTGCCCCCTTTGCACCAAAGAGGAAACAAGGACTCTGCGCAGGCTGGCGCCCGCCTGGCCTCGGTCATCATGGCTTGCGTCATGGGCACCTCGTGAGGTACCCCGCCTTGATCTCTCCGCCTCCTCGCGAGCCAGCCTGACGAGGTTGTGCCCGAGGGAGCCTCCTATCGTCCGCCCCGCGAGGCTTGGCCCCTCGCGAGGGTCTTGAACATGTGTTGATGAAGATGGGCCATACTGGGCCACTCCCTGGGCCATGCCGCAGGCCGCAGGGAGGCAAGTCTGGGTACCCCCGTTCCCAGAACGCCGACAGGTCCCACCAAGATTGCAATGTAAACTCCCTGTTTCCTTTTCGTAACATTTTGGTCCCACCGAAATGAGCGAATCGGTCCCACTGAGTTTACCTGACCAACTCTCTGGTTAGCTTATTACCAAAATTGGTCTCACTGAGTTTGTGTAATCGGTCTCACCGAGATTACGTTAAGCCCTAAACCCTAACCATATCGGTTCTACCGAGTTGCATGTCGGTCCCACCAAAAATCCTAACAGTCACTAGATTTGCTGAATCGGTCTGACCGAGTTTCTCAATTCGGTCCCACCGAGTTTGGCAAGTTGTGTGTAACGGTTAGATTTTGTGTGGAGGCTATATATACCCCTCCACCTCCTCTTCATTCGTGGAGAGAGCCATCAGAACAAACCTACACTTCCAACTTGATGTTTCTGAGAGAGAACCACCTACTCATGTGTTGAGGCCAAGATATTCCATTCCTACCATATGAATCTTGATCTCTAGCCTTCCCCAAGTTGCTTTCCACTCAAGTCTTCTTTCCACCAAATCCAAATCCTGTGAGAGAGAGTTGAGTGTTGGGGAGACTATCATTTGAAGCACAAGAGCAAGGAGTTCATCACCAAAACACCATTTGTTACTCCTTGGAGAGTGGTGTCTCCTAGATTGGCTAGGTGTCACTTGGGAGCCTCCGACAAGATTGTGGAGTTGAACCAAGGAGTTTGTAAGGGCAAGGAGATCGCCTACTTCATGAAGATCTACCGCTAGTGAGGCAAGTCCTTCGTGGGTGACGGCCATGGTAGGATAGACAAGGTTGCTTCTTCATGGACCCTTCATGGGTGGAGCCCTCTGTGGACTCGCGCAATCGTTACCCTTCATGGGTTGAAGTCTCCATCAACGTGGATGTACGATAGCATCACCTATCGGAACCACGACAAAAACATCCGTGTCTCCAATTGCGTTTGAATTCTCCGAACCCTTCCCTTTACATTCTTGCAAGTTACATGCTTTACTTTTCGCTACTCATATACTCTTTGCATGCTTGCTTGAATTGTGCTAAGATTGCTTGACTTGTGCTAAGATAGCTAAAATCTGCCAAAGACTAAAATTGGGAAAAAGGATAAGTTTTTATTTGGTCAAGTAGTCTAATCACCCCCCTCTAGACATACTTTCGATCCTACAAACCCTAGATAAGATCAAGGCCACCGAGCATATTGAGGCACCTAAACGGATCAAAGACGTGCGTCGGTTCACTGGTTGCGTTGCCGCCATGAGCAGATTCATCTCCAATTCCACGGAGCGTGCCCTTCCCTTTTTCAAAATCTTGAAGAAGACGGGCCCAATGGAGTGGACCCCGGAGGCCGAGGCAGCGCTACAGGATTTGAAGAAGTACCTCTCCTCTACGCCAGTGCTGGTTGCGCCCAGACCACAAGAATCGTTGCTGCTATACCTAGCAGCAACAAATCAGGTGGTTAGCACTGCACTAGTGGCACAGAGAGAGGTCCACGAAGAGGCAGCAACAGCGGCAGAGTCAACAGATGGTGAGCCGGAACCCTCCCCGGTAGGGCTCGGTCCCGGCAAGACTGAGTCCCCGGCATAGGCTGGCGCCAGTGCGACAAGGCTCGCGTGACTGGGTGAAGCGACGCAGAAGAAGAAAATGGTGCAGCACCGAGTCTACTTCGTCAGCTCCCTCTTGCAGTGGGCTAGGTCGAGGTACTTAGATGTGCAAAAATTGCTCTTCGGCCTCCTTATGGCCTCGAGGAAGCTGCATCATTACTTCCAAGCGCACGAGATCACCGTGGTCACCCGCCTCCTGTTGCAATGGATACTGCATACCAAATGCAATGGGGAGGATCGTGGAATGGGCCCTGGAGCTGTCAAGTTTCGGTTTAAAGTTCGAAAGCACCTCGACGATTCAGAGCAGAGTCTCGGCGGAGTTCATTGCAGAATGGACCTCGATGCCCGATGAAGAGGTACAGGAGACCGCTCTCCCCGGCAAGGAAACGAGCCGCAACTGGATCATGTACTTTGATGGGGCTTTTTCGCTGCAAGGCGCCGGTGCTGGTGTGCCGCTTGTCGCACCCACTGGAGAGCACCTCAAGTTTGTCGTCCAAATGCACTTTCCTCGGGAGATGTCAACTAACAACACTGCCGAGTACGAGGGCTTGCTTGCCGGTCTCAGGATCGCGACGGACCTCGGAGTCAAAAAGGTCATCGACAGGGGCGACTCGCAGCTCGTCATCAGGCAGATCAACAAAGATTAACAAAGCATGTTGATGGAAGCTTACATGGATGAAGTGAGGAAACTAGAGGAGCGCTTTGACAGTATACGAGCAGAGCACGTCCCTCGGACGAAAAACGACATCGTCGACTACCTGTCAAAGCGCGCTGCCCTCAAGCTACCTGTGGAACCAGGTACTTTTGTGCTTCGGTTAACTCAACCATCCGTTAAACCATCAACCAGGCAGAACAAGCGGAGAAAGCTAGGCCCCGGCAAGTACTTCCCCACCGATCTCCCCGGAGCCGTTGGCGAAGATGTTGCCGTGGATGTTGATCCTGCTGTGGGGCAACCGACTCCGGCAGGGCCTCAGGCCATAGCCGTAGAGACGGCCGCTCCCGTGGCAGAAGAGATGCCTTTGGTCCTTGTCGTCGAGCCACGGGCTCCGGCATGGGCATAGCACACCGTCCGATTCCTCCAAAAAGGAGAGCTTTCTGAGGAGCAGGAAGAAGCAGAGAGAGTAGCCTGCCGGTCTGCTCTGTACCAATTCATTGACAACGTCTTGTATAGAAAAAGACCGAATGGGGTGAAATTAAAGTGCATCTCCCGGGAGGAAGGACTAGAGCTGTTGGCAGAGATACATGGAGGCATATGTGGCTCCCACATAGGGTCGAGGGCCCTTGCTGGCAAGGCTTTCTTGCAAGGTCTCTTGTGGCCCACTGCCCTCCAGGATGCGACGGCACTAGTAACCAAGGGTGAAGCATGCCAGTTACATTCAAAGAAGCTTCATCAACCAGCTCAAGCTTCAAACCATCCCTCTCTCTTGGCCCTTCTTGGTCCGGGGGCTCGACATATTGGGCCCTTTGCCTCGTGTCGTCGGGGGCTTTGAGTACTTGTATGTTGCAATCGACAAGTTCACAAAGTGGCCAGAAGTGGAAGCGGTGAGGAAGGTGACAGCGCAGTCAGCCATCAAGTTCTTCAAGGGGCTAGTGTGCCATTTTGGGATACCCAACAGGATCATCACCGACAACGGCACACAGTTCACAAGCCACGCCTTCATGCAGTACATTGAGGATCTCGGCAGCAAGGTCTGTTTTGCTTCTGTGGCACACCCACAGAACAACGGGCAAGCAGAGAGAGCAAATGCTGAAGTTCTGCGAGGCTTAAGAACGAAGACTTTTGACAGGCTGCACAAGAGTGGAAGGCGCTGGATTGACGAGTTGCCAGCGGTTCTTTGGTCGATCAGAATGACGCCAAATTGAGCCACCGGCCAGACACCCTTTGCCCTGGTCTACGGGTGAGAAGAAGTTCTCCCCACAGAACTCATATACGGGTCACCTCGAGTGCTTGCTTATGATGAGCTTGAGCAAGAGCGATTGCAGCAAGATGACGCAACACTCCTTGAGGAAGATCATCTCCGGGCGGCTGTGAGAGCAGCACGCTACCAGCAAGCCTTGCGCCGCTACCATAGCCGCAAGGTTCATGCCCGGAGCTTTGAGGAAGGCGACCTTGTTCTTCGGCACGCTCAGTCAGCCAAGAATTCCAACAAGTTGACGCCGAAGTGGGAAGGCCCTTCTCGGGTAACACGAGTTACCAGGCCCGGCACAGTCCGCGTGGAGATCGAAGATGCCATTCCAGTGAGCAACTCCTGGAACATCGACCATCTTCACAAGTTTTACCCATAAGGCACGGCTGTCGGGCCTCCCGGCAAGCCACGTTTTGTACAAGCCTTGCCGGCAAGGCATGTAACCCTTTGTACAAAGCCAGGCACAGACCTTGAGCATAAATAAACGAAGCGCTGACGCCCTAAGTTATAACATGCATGCTAGGTCGAGTCTCTTCCTCGGTTAGGGTTGATAGTGCTTAGCGGCGGCTAACCCCTAGCTTAGAGGTCGAGTGCGCGTCTCTCTGTTCTTTTCTGTCCTCTTTGGTTCGCAGGGCACATGAGCCCTTCTGCCGAGCTATTTGGAAGAAAGGGAACGGACCGACGTCCCAACCCCGGCAAACCAAAGTTGCCGGGGGCTACAAGTACAAGGATCAAACCGCGGCAAGCCAAGGTCGCCGGGGGCTGCAAATCCAGATAAGTCTTGTATCCTCTATCATGCATTTCGATATGAAACTCGGATATGTGAAACCTCGTTTTATTTCTAGGCTACCGTGCTCCCGTTTTTCTGTACCCAAGGATTACCTCCTGGGTATGGATTTGGTTGTAGTCGCGACAACAAAGAAATGGAACGAGGAGCTTAAGCCCACTTCATCCCTGCCTCCGCCAAGGGCGCGAGAAAGGTCGAGCAAAGTGGGGGGATAACAAGGCCTGTTGCCGGGTGAAAAACGTTTATCTTAAATAATAACGAGGATTCGCTCCTTGTCACGGGTTTCACCCATGAACGAAAAACCCGGCAAACACCCCTTTTTCATTAAAAACATTCCGTACAGGTACAGTTCATACGAAGTGAAAAACATGAGCAAGGGGATTACAAGTTCTAAATTTAACGAAGGCCCGAAGGCTTACAGACTAAAAAGAGATAAGGTGCCTGTAATCCCTTTCTTGTCCCTTTCCTCAGGAAATGAAACAAGAAATCAAAAGGGCAGAAGGAGCGCCTAGGCGAGGTACGAGGAGCAGAAGGCGCTAAGAGAACATGTCGGCGGTCGCCTAGGAGAGGGTTGGTGGTGGTGGTGCCGGAGGAAAAGCTGGAAGATGAGGCAGCGGTCCATCAATACGCTATGAAGGCGTCGGCGCTATCGTACTCCGACTTGACGGCCCGCCACCCGCCTTCTTCGCCTTCTCCGGCCTCCCTATGCCAGCCGCCCAAGGAGGCAACCCCGAGAAGTTCAAGGAGACGGCGACACAAATGATGGGGTTGCTGGTGCCGCCCGGAGCGACACCCGACGCTTAGTCGGACTCGTCATCCTGCCGCTCGCTACCCTCATCGTCGTTGTCGCTGTCCTCCTCGCCACTCTCACCCGAGGACGAATCTTCATCGTTAGAGGAGCTCTCCACGCAACACCTTATGCGAGTACCGAAGTGCCCAAAGACCTTGACGGAGAGGGGGCCGCTCTCCATTAATTTGAAATGGAGAGTGAGCCCCTCTGTCAGGCTGTGGATGCGGGCAAAAGTCTTCCACCCTCGGCAAAGATACATGACGTGAGGGGCGGGGAACTCGACGTCGGCCCATGTGCCGCTGTTCCCACAACCCCTCATATGCAGCCGCAGTGCCTGCGGCGGGTCCAGCTCCATCTCCCGCGCAAATGGAGTCGGGAGGCAAAGATGACGGCGCGGCGATTGGCACGGCTTTATGAAGAACTCGTAAGGGTAATCCCTGACGTGGCCTTCCACCGGGGGAGGGGCCGCTGGCGGAGGCGAGGCCAATATGCCGCCCCGTCCTCCTCTTCCTCGAGCGCCATGACGGCCTCGACCCTGCCCCTCCCCCTTCCTCTAATGGTTGGCTCTGCCGCCACGAGCTCTTGGGGAGGAGCGACACGTTGTCGAGCAGAGACCCTCGCCGCCACCGATGAAGCATCACCGCGCCCTCTCGCCATGATAGAAGAGAGGAAGGAGCAGGGATGGGGAGAGGCGGATGATGAGGGACCGGGAGGCGCCGTTCCTCCCGCTCCCCTCCTTATAAAGAGATGGGGGCGGGGCTCGGCCGCCCCTCTCGGCCAATCCGGCTCATTAAAGGTGGCAGCGGGCGAGGATGTCGACCGCCCTCCCCACCCAATTGAAGGCGGCGTGGGAATCGACAAATGTGCGCACGTCTTCCCGTATCCCGCAGGCCTGTCATTCGCTCTGCATCATGCATGCGACATACGTGGAACAGGAGACGGGGTAATGGGACGCGTGGAGCGACGGTTCCCAGGTTAGGACAGTAAATGAGCAGCGGCCCCGTGGTCTCGGAGGGACACGCAAGCCGTCTCTTTACTGTTTACCGCAAGATGACACAAGCATGCTTCGATCACCTGCGTGCATGCGACCCCCACGTCACGCATTCAACGCGGGTCGTGGGGAAGCGCAATGGACAAAAAGATACCACGGTAAAAACCGCCCCGCCCTCCCGCGCACTATTTTGGGCCTGGCCCAATAACGCGTTGCGCCTATGTGTGGCCCAGGCCCCGGGGCTCCTGTTAGTGTACTAAAGTAGGGGCGCTCCTTTGTACCCCTTACTTGTGCAAGGGCAGTCAGAGCCACAGGCCGAAGCCACACTTAGCAGGGCGGAAGGGAGGAGCCGAAGCCACAAGAACAATCAGCGCAACATCAAAGACCAAGACCACAGAGAGCAGATGGACGAACCAGGTTTCCCCGGCAAGACCCTTGCCGGGGTGGTTTGCCCACACCAGTGGAGTGAGCCACCCTCGAACCCACGGCCTCCAACACCATCAACCACGTTGGGCCAGGGCTCAGGAGGCACCTCCATGGTGGCATGTAGATCTTTGTGAAGACAAAGAATATTCAAGATCAAATGAGGATTGGAAGGCAAAATCCTCGACAAGATTCTTGCCGAGGAAATCCACAAGACCCCCAGCAAGATCCTTGCCGGGGACGACAGCGCACCACGGCAAGACCCTTGCTGGGTCGCCCGGCAAGACCCTTTCCAAGGGTGTCAGCGGGGCCACAGCTAGGCCCGCACCAACCAGGTCTCCACCGCCGTTCGCATGCAGCTGCTAGCCCAACCAGCTGGGCAGGCACCTGCGTGGCAACATGCAGCTTCCAGGCCAACTCAGCACACGCCTACGTGGCGGCATGCAGATCTTCGTGAAGGCTCCACCATCGTGCCACCTCAGCTGCTTGCCTACCTACATGGCGCCACATGCATCGCTGGCCAGGGCGCGTGTCAAAGCGAGGAGGAGCGGCGACGGACGGGACGGGCCTTCGCTCCCGTCCCCGATAAAGCAAGGGGACACCTAAGCTACGCATTAAATGCGCCTTGTCCTGTAATACGAGCGATAAGCTCATAGCACTGTAGGCCTTTCCACCTCCTGTGTGCCACTGTGGCAGCCCCTTTCGACTATAAAAGGAGGACCATGGCGTACTGGGGAGGGATTTGGCTCTTTTGAACCATGCAACCACATTAGCTAGTTCAAGAGCTCAAGAACACTCAATACATTCACCAAAGCAGGACTAGGGTTTTACGCATCCTCACGACCCGAACCTGGGTAAACGATCCTTGTGCTGGTTGCTAATCCTGCTCTTCTCACAATCCCGCGCCCCGCAACCGCAAAAGGGATCCTCGTGATCCCATAGGTGTCGTTTCCCACCGACACCACCCGTAGATTATAGTATCCTATGATGCAGGTACTGACTTAGCCACTACATGGCATAGTCGTCAATCTTAACTCGATTCCGTGCCTGTACCAAACGAGACCGTACCTAGATGCCATCAATCTCATCTAAAACATCACATATCTCTCTTAGTTTATTTCCTTTGTTTAGTTTAGTATTTACTTTTCCATTCTTTCTAGCTTAGTTTAATTCTAATTTTTTACCGTTCCTAGCAACCTACTCAGGTGAGCTATTTCCAAACTTCGGTTTGGGTATGAGCGTGGTTGTGTTAGTGAACACACAATTGCGGGGATTGTGGTGCCATCCTATTCACTCCCTGTGGGATTGACAAGCCTTACTTAGCACAAAATTGCTACATAGTCTTGTGCACTTGCAGGACATCAAGCTTTTTCTAGCACCGTTGCCGGGAAGCATAGCACTTGGCTATTACTTTCCTATTCACATTTAGTTTATTCTTGTTGGTTGCCAAATCTGCTTATCATGTCTTCTAAGATGTCTACTCAGGAAATTCTGAAATCTGCAATGGAGGAGAAGATAAACCATATATTACCTATGGCTATCAACACTGAGGAGATAAAAGAATGGGTAACATTACTAGAAGACTGGGCACCAATTACATGCGATGAGTACTTTGTAACTTGCAAAGATTGTAAAATGAAAGGGCATTATGTTTATCAATGTAAGTACAATGTTGATCCTATACTAGCAATTTATAATAGGAGTGATAGATGCAATGCTAGTGTTGAAGTTCTTCGGTTAGTACTTTATTATGGTGTTGACAAAGTTTTACAGTATATGGGAGACACGTGGATAAATGATATGGTGCTTGGTAGTGCTTATAGAAAATTGCATCATATTTACCTTGCTTGCAAAGACAATTTCCACGATAATGCTTTGCCATGACTATTCCAAAGAGGATAGCCACCTCAAAAGAAATGAGCCTTTTGCAGGATCTGTGGAAGAATGAAAAAAGGGATGCAAAAGAAGAGCCAGAGACACCCCTAGATACATGGTTGCAAGGAATGGTAAGAGACCATTTATTTTATATATATCACACTAACTTGCAGCCAATAAAAGGGGGTCATGGAGAACAAATTATCATGGATGAACTGAAGGAAATATGCCCTAGAGGAAATAATAAAGTTATTATTTATTTCCTTATTTCATGATAAATGTTTATTATTCATGCTAGAATTGTATTAACCGGAAACTTGATACATGTGTGAATACATAGACAAACAGAGCGTCACTAGTATGCCTCTACTTGACTAGCTCGTTGAATCAAAGATGGTTAAGTTTCCTAGCCATAGACATGAGTTGTCATTTGATTAACGGGGTCACATCATTAGGAGAATGATGTGATTGACTTGACCCATTCCGTTAGCTTAGCACTTGATCGTTTAGTATGCTGCTGTTGCTTTCTTCATGACTTATACATGTTCCTATGACTATGAGATTATGCAACTCCCGTTTACCGGAGGAACACTTTGTGTGCTATCAAACGTCACAACGTAACTGGGTGATTATAAAGGTGCTCTACAGGTGTCTCCGAAGGTACTTGTTGAGTTGGCATATTTCGAGAATAGGATTTGTCACTCCGATTGTCAGAGAGGTATCTCTAGGCCCTCTCGGTAATGCACATCACTATAAGCCTTGCAAGCAATGTGACTAATGACTTAGTAGCGGGATGATGCATTACATAACGAGTAAAGAGACTTGCCGGTAACGAGATTGAACTAGGTATTGACATACCGACGATCGAATCTCGGGCAAGTAACATACTGATGACAAAGGGAATAACGTATGTTGTTATGCGGTTTGACCGATAAAGATCTTCGTAGAATATGTGGGAGCCAATATGAGCATCCAGGTTTCACTATTGGTTATTGACCGGAGACGTGTCTCGATCATGTCTACATAGTTCTCGAACCTGTAGGGTCCGCACGCTTAATGTTCGGTGAAGATTTAAATTATGAGTTATGTGTTTTGATGTACCGAAGGTAGTTCGGAGTCCCGGATGAGATTGGGGACATGACCAGGACTGTCTAAATGGTCGAGATGTAAAGATCGATATATTGGACGACTATATTCAGACATCGGAAAGGTTTCGAGTGATTCGGGTATTTATCGGAGTACCGGAGAGTTACGGGAATTTGCCGGGGAGAAGTATTGGGCCTTATTGGGCCATACAGGAATAGAGGAGAGATGCCAAAAGGAAGGATGAGTGTGCCCCCCTCTGGTCCGAATTGGACAAGGGGTGCAGCCCCCTTTTCCTTCTCCCTCTCCCCCTCTTTCCTTCTCTCCTACTCCAACAAGGAAAGGAGGAGTCCTACTCCCGGTGGGAGTAGGACTCCCCCCTTGGCGCGCCCTCCTCCTTGGCCGGATGCCTCCCCCCTTGCTTCTTTATATACGGGGGTAGGGGGCACCCCAAGACACAACAATTGATCATTGATCTCTTAGCCGTGTGTGGTGCCCCCCTCCACCATATTCCACCTTGGTAATATCGTAGCGGTGCTTAGGCAAAGCCCTACGTCAGTAGCATCATCAACACCGTCATCACACCGTCGTGCTGACGGAACTCTCCCGCAAAGCTCTGCTGGATCGGAGTTCGTGGGACGTCATCGAGCTGAACGTGTGCTGAACTCGGAGGTGCCGTACGTTCGATACTTGATCGGTCGAATCATGAAGACGTACGACTACATCAACTGCGTTGTGTTAACACTTTTGCTTTCGGTCTATGAGGGTACGTGGACAACACTTTCCCCTCTCGTTCCTGCGGTGTGTAGGAATTTTTTTGAAATTACTACGTTCCCCAACAGTGGCATCCGAGACTGGTTTTATGCGTAGATGTTATATGCACGAGTAGAACACAAGTGAGTTATGGGCGATACAAGTCATACTGCTTACCAGCATGTCATACTTTGGTTCGGCGGTATTGTTGGATGAAGCGGCCCGGACTGACATTATGTGTACACTTACGCGAGACTGGTTCTACCGACGTGCTTTGCACATAGGTGGCTGGCGGGTGTCAGTTTCTCCAACTTTAGTTGAACTGAGTGTGGCTACGCCCGGTCCTTGCGAAGGTTAAAAGAACACTAACTTGACGAAATATCGTTGTGGTTTTGATGCATAGGTAAGAACGGTTCTTGCTTTGCTCTTAGCAGCCACGTAAAACTTGCAACAACAAAGTAGAGGACGTCTAACTTGTTTTTGCAGGGCATGTTGTGATGTGATATGGTCAAGACATGATGCTAAATTTTATTGTATGAGATGATCATGTTTTGTAACAAAGTTATCGGCAACTGGCAGGAGCCATATGGTTGTCGCTTTATTGTATGCAATGCAATCACCCTGTAATTGCTTTACTTTATCACTAAGCGGTAGCAATAGTCATAGAAGCAATAGTTGGCGAGACGACAACGAGGCTACAATGGAGATCAAGGTGTCGCGCCGGTGATAGTGGTGATCATGATGGTAATTCAGAGATGGAGATCACAAGCACAAGATGATGATGGCCATTTCATATCACTTATATTGATTGCGTGTGATGTTTATCCTTTATGCATCTTATTTTTCTTTGATTGACGGTAGCATTAT
Source organism: Triticum aestivum (assembly GCF_018294505.1). Taxonomy (NCBI): domain Eukaryota; kingdom Viridiplantae; phylum Streptophyta; class Magnoliopsida; order Poales; family Poaceae; genus Triticum; species Triticum aestivum. The sequence continues at coordinate 447,339,758 of NC_057801.1, forward strand.
AATATGATCTCTCACTAAATTTCAAGGTATAAGTGTTCTCCCTGAGTATGCACCGTTGCGAAAGTTTTTCGTGCTGAGACACCACGTGATGATCGGGTGTGATAGGCTCTACGTTCAAATACAACGGGAGCAAAACAGTTGCACATGCGGAATACTGGGGTTAAACTTGACGAGCCTAGCATATACAGATATGGCCTCGAAACACTAAGACCGAAAGGTCGAGCGTGAATCATATAGTAGATATGATCAACATAGTGATGTTCACCATTGAAAACTACTCCATCTCACGTGATGATCGGACATGGTTTAGTTGTTTCGGGTCACGTGATGACTTAGATGATTAGAGGGATGTCTATCTAAGTGGGAGTTCTTAAGTAATATGATTAATTGAACTTTAATTTATCATTAACTTAGTCCTGATAGTGTTTTGCACATAATGTTGTCGATCAATAGCTTGCGTTGTTGCTTCCCTATGTTTTATATGTGTTCCTAGAGAAAACTAAGTTGAAAGATGATAGTAGCAATGATGCGGATTGGGTCCGTGACCTGAGGTTTATCCTCAATGCTGCACAGAAGAATTATGTCCTTGATGCACCGCTAGGTGACAGACCTATTGCAGGAGCAGATGCAGAAGTTATGAATGTTTGGCTAGCTCAATATGATGACTACTTGATAGTTTAGTGCACCATGCTTAACGGCTTAGAATCGGGACTTCAAAGACGTTTTAAACGTCATGGACCATATGAGATGTTCCAAGATTTGTAATTAATATTTCAAGCAAATACCCGAGTTGAGAGATATGAAGTCTCCAACAAGTTCTATAGCTAAAAGATGGAGGAGAATTGCTCAACTAGTGAGCATGTGCTCAGATTGTCTGGGTACTACAAGCGCTTGAATCAAGTGGGAGTTAATCTTCCAGATAAGATAGTGATTGAGAGAGTTCTCTAGTCACCATCACCAAGTTACTAGAACTTCATGATGAACTATAGTATACAAGGGATGACGAAAACGATTCCCGAGCTCTTGAGCATCAAGTGTTGATGATTGACAAGACCACTAGTTTCAAGAAAAGGGCAAAGGGAAAGAAAGGGAAACTTCAAGTAGAATGGCAAGCAAGTTGTCACTCCCGTGAACAAGCCCAAAGCTGGACCAAAGCCTAAAACTGAGTGCCTCTACTGAAAAGGAAATGGTAACTCGAAGCGGAAATACCCTGAATATTTGGTGGATAAGTAGGATGGCAAAGTGAACAAGGGTATATTTGATATACAGGTTATTGATGTGTACCTTACTAGTGTTTATTGTAGCCCCTGGGTATTTGATACTTGTTTGGTTGCTAAAAATTAGTAACTCGAAACCGGAGTTACATAATAAACCAAGACTAGTTGAGGGTGAAGTGACGATGTGTGTTGGAAGTGGTTCCAAGATTGATATGATCATAATCGCACACTCCCTATACTTTCGGGATTAGTGTTAAACCTAAATAAATGTTATTTGGCGTTTGTGTTGAGCATGAATATGATTTGATCATGTTTATTGCAGTACAGTTATTCATTTAAAGTCAGAGAATAATTGTTGTTCTGTTTACATGAATAAAAACCTTCGATGGTCATACACCCAATAAAAATAGTTTGTTGGATCTCAATCGTAGTGATACACATATTCATAATATTGATGCCAAAAGATCCAAAGTTGATAATGAAAGTGCAACTTATTTGTGGCACTGCTGTTTGGGTCATATCGGTGTAAAGCGCATGAAGAAACTCCATAAAGATGGACTTTTGGAATCACTTGATTATGAATCATTTGATGCTTGCGAACTGTGCCTTATGGGCAAGATGACTACAACTCCGTTCTCTGGAACAATGGAACGAGCTACTGACTTGTTAGAAATAATACATACCGATGTATGCGATCCAATGGGAGTTGATGCTCGTGGCGAGTATTGTTATTTTCTTACCTTCACAGATGATTTGAGCAGATTTGAGTATATCTTATTAATGAAGCACAAGTCTGAAACATTTGAAAAGTTCAAAGAATTTCAGAGTGAAGTAGAGAATCATCATAACAAGAAAATAAAGTTTCTACGATCTAATCGTGGAGGAGAATATTTGAGTTACGAGTTTGGCCTTCATATAAAACAATGTGCAATAGTTTCACAGCTCACGCCACATGGAACACCATAGCGTAATGGTGTGTCCGAACGTCGTAATCGGACTTTATTGGATATGTGCGATCTATGATGTATCTTACAGATTTACCACTATCGTTTTGGGGTTATGCATTAGAGACAGCTGCATTCACTTTAAATAGGGCACCATCAAAATCTGTTGAGACGACGCCTTATTAATTGTGGTTTGGCAAGAAACCAAAGTTGTCGTTTCTTAAAAGTTTGGGGCTGCGATGCTTATGTGAAAAAGTTTCAACCTAATAAGCTCGAACCCAAATCGGAGAAATTCGTCTTCATAGAGTACCCAAAGGAAACTGTTGGGTACACCTTCTATCACAGATCCAAAAGGCAAGATATTCATTGCTAAAATGGATCCTTTCTAAAGAAGGAGTTTCTCTCAAAAGAAGTGAGTGGGAGGAAAGTAGAGCTTGATAAGGTAATTGTACATTCTCCCGAATTGGAAAGTAGTTCATCACAGAAATCAGTTCCAGTAATTCCTACGCCAATTAGTGAGGAAGCTAATGATGATGATCATGAAACTTCAGATCAAGTTACTACAGAACCTCGTAGGTCTTCCAGAGTACGGTCCGCACCAGTGTGGTACGGTAATCCTATTCTAGAAGTCATGTTACTAGACCATGATAAACCTACGAACTATGAGGAAGCGATGATGAGCCCAAATTCTGCGAAATGGCTTGAGGCCATGAAATCTGAGATGGGATCCATGTATGAGAACAAAGTGTGGACTTTGCTGGAGTTGGCTGATGTACTACAAGACATATTGTATAAATGGATCTTCAAGAGGAAGACAAACGCTGATAGTAGTGTTACTATCTAAAAAGCTCGACTAGTGCAAAAAGTTTTTTGACAAGTTCAAGGTGTTGAATACGATGAGATTTTCTCACTCGTAGCGATGCTTAAGTCTGTCCGAATCATGTTAGCAAATTGCCACATTTTATGAAATCTGGCAAATGGATGTCAAAACTACATTCCTTAATGGATTTATTAAAGAAGAGTTGTATATGATGCAACCTTAAGGTTTTGTCGATCCTAAAGGTGCTAACAAAAATGTGCAAGCTCCAGCGATCCATCTATGGACTGGTGCAAGCATCTCGGAGTTGGAATATACGCTTTGATGAGTTGATCAAAGCATATAGTTTTATACAGACTTGCGGTGAAGCCTGTATTTACAAGAAAGTGAATGGGAGATCTGTAGCATTTCTAAAACTATATGTAGATGACATATTGTTGATTGGAAATGATATAGAAATTCTGGATAGCATAAAAGGATACTTGAATAAGAGATTTTTCAAAGAAAGAACTTGGTAAAGCTACTTACACATTGAGCATCAAGATCTATAGAGATAGATCAAGATGCTTGATAAGATTTTTTAATGAGTACATACCTTGATAAGATTTTGAAGTAATTCAAAATGGAACAGTCAAAGAAGGAGTTCTTGGTCGTGTTTCAAGGTGTGAAGTTGAGTAAGACTCAAAACCCGACTATGTCAGAAAATAGAAACAGAATGAAAAGTCATTCCCTATGCCTCCGTCATAGGTTCAATAAAGTATGCTATGCTGTGTACCAGACCTATTGTTTACCTTGCTCTGAGTTGGGCAAGGGAGTACAATTATGATCTAGGAGTAGATCACTGGATAACGGTCAAAAATATCCTTAGTGAGGACTAAGGAGATGTTTCTCGATTATGGAGGTGATAAAAGAGTTCGTCGTAAAGAGTTACATCGGTGCAAGCTTTTACACTGATCCTGATGACTCTAAGTCTCAATCTGGATACATATTGAAAGTGGGAGCAATTAGCTAGAGTACCTCCGTGCAGAGCATTGTAGACATAGAATATTTGCAAAATACATACAACTATGAATGTGACAGACCCGTTGACTAAACTTCTTTCACGAGCAAAACATGATCACACCTTAGTACTCTTTGGGTGTTCATAACATAGCGATCTGAACTAGGTTATTGACTCTAGTAAACCCTTTGGGTGTTGGTCACATGACGATGTGAACTATGGGTGTTTATCATATACATATATGATTATTGGTGTTAAATCACATGATGATGTGAACTAGATTATTGACTCTAGTGCAAGTGGGAGACTAAAGGAAATATGCCCTAGATGGAATAATAAAGTTATTATTTATTTCCTTATTTCATGATAAATGTTTATTATTCATGCTAGAATTGTATTAACCGAAAACTTGATACATGTGTGAATACATAGACAAACAGAGTGTCACTAGTATGCCTGTACTTGACTAGCTCGTTCAATCAAAGATGGTTAAGTTTTGTAGGACCTTGAGAAGATGTGTCTAGAGGGAGGGTGATTAGACACTAAGTACCAAAGTTGCAGTTTTTAAGATTCTTTAAAGTTTGAGTGGAGTTTAGGCACAAGTTTAACATCCACAACACATATCAAGCAAGCATGCAAAGAGTATATGAGCAGCGGAAAGTAAAGAATGCAACTTGCAAGAATGTAAAGGGAAGGGTTTGGAGAATTCAAACGCAATTGGAGACACGGATGTTTTTGGCGTGGTTCCGATAGGTGGTGCTATCGTGCATCCACGTTGATGGAGACTTCAACCCACGAAGGGTAATGGTTGCGCGAGTCCACGGAGGGCTCCACCCACGAAGGGTCCACGAAGAAGCAACCTTGTCTATCCCACCATGGTCGTCGCCCACGAAGGACTTGCCTCACTAGCGGTAGATCTTCACGAAGTAGGCGATCTCCTTGCCCTTACAAACTCCTTGGTTCAACTCCACAATCTTTGTCGGAGGCTCCCAAGTGACACCTAGCCAATCTAGGAGACACCACTCTCCAAGAAGTAACAAATGGTGCGTTGATGATGAACTCCTTGCTCTTGTGCTTCAAATGATAGTCTCCCCAACACTCAACTCTCTCTCATAGGATTTGGATCTGGTGGAAAGAGGGTTTGAGTGGAAAGCAACTTGGGGAAGGCTAGAGATCAAGATTCATATGGTAGGAATGGAATATCTTGGCCTCAACACATGAGTAGGTAGTTCTCTCTCAGAAATAGGATGCTGGAAGTGTAGGTTTGTTCTGATGGCTCTCTCCACGAATGAAGAGGAGGTGGAGGGTATATATAACCTCCACACAAAATCTAACCGTTACACACAATCTACCAAACTCGGTGGGACCGAATCGTTAAACTCGGTCAGACCGATTTAGCAAATAATGTGACCGTTAGGGTTTTTCGTGGGACCGAAATGCAACTCGGTAGGACCGATATGGTTAGGGTTAGGGCATAACGTAATCTCGGTGAGACAGATTACACAAACTCGGTAGGACTGATTTTGGTAATTAGCTAACCAGAGAGTTGGTCAGGAAAACTCGGCTGAACCGATTATCAAACTCGGTGGGACCGATTTTGATAAGAAGTTAACCAGAGAGTTTGCATTGTAATCTCGGTAGTACCAATTGCTCAAACTCGGTGAGACCGATTTTGATAATGGACATACACAGAGAGATTACAATCCCATCTCGGTGAGACCGGGATCCCTATCGGTAAGACCGATTTGCTTAGGGTTTGTGGCAGTGGCTAAGACATCAAAACTCGGTGGCGCCGGATAGAAAGAATCAGTGGGGCCGAGTTTGACTTTAGGTTTAGGACATATGTGTGGAAGTGGGAAAGTAGTTGAGGGTATTTGGAGCATATCACTAAGCACTTGAAGCAAGAGGCTCATTAAGCAACACCTCATCCATCCTTGATAGTATTGGCTTTTCCTGTAGACTCAATGTGATCTTGGATCACTGAAATGTAAAATGAAGAGTCTTGAGCTTGAAGCTTGAGCCAATCCTTTGTCCTTAGCATCTTGAAGGAGTTCCCACATCCTTTAGTCCATGCCACTCCATTGTTGAACTTATCTGAAACATACTAGATAAAAGTGTTAGTCCAACGAGAGATATGTTGACATTAATTACCAAAACCACCTAGGGAGCACCCCCTTTTTGGTAATTGATGACAACATACATCAAAGCTTTAGATAAAGATATAAAGAATAGGAAGTAAAGCTTTGGAAAGACATGTAACAAGCATAGGCTCCCCCTACATGTATGCAATCATATGAATATTGAAAATGGAACCATGTGATAGCATAACCATGATAGAGCAGGCAATGTGTTACATGTATCTTGGCCATATGCATCAGAGCAAAAAATATATTAAAGGAAATACCTTCATGCCCATGAATCCTTCTTGCAAACAGTATGTACATCAGCAAGAATTCCTCATACACATGATTGTGATGCATACACTTACCTTGTAGTCTTGAGTTGGCTTAGGATGATGGAATGAACCTGCGTAAACAAGGTTAGATAACACAGATGCATCTACTAGCCAGAGCAAACAGAAGAAACCACAAGAATACCAAGACTGGGATGACATGTAGAGAGTGAGTACTAAGTACCACATTGGATTAGACATGTCCCCAAGAGTAAAGATATGCAATGAATTTAACTGATCTCTTTCCCTTAGAATGTCTTGCTCCCCTTGAATCTAACATGGGATACTGGGAGAAGATAGGGAACAGAAAATCGGAGCTGAAGGAAATAAATAAACAGAGCTAATGCAAACTAATGCAAATAAGCACATATGAACATGTCTTTCCCCTCAAGAAGACATGTGGCATCTCTCCTCTTGAACACCAAGCATCTGGGATCCTTGAGAAATACTTTCTACTAGTATTCTCTCCCCTGGAGATCTCTCTCTCTCTCCCTGAAGGATCTCTCTCCCCTTATGAGATGTGATCTCTCTCTCCAAATGATAAGCTTTGATGTGATCTCTCTCTCCCCCTTTGACATCAATTTCCAAGAAGGGCTTGATAAAGATGTAATCTCTCTCTCCCTCTGGAATTTGTCGTGAATGGGTTTGGTCCTTGAGACACAGAACAAAGCAATGATAAAAATGTGATGCTTGTAGAGGACAAGATTCATTGAGTGGAGCTGGATCAGAAGAAACACAGAATATGTGGCAAAGAGTTTTTCCTGTTATGATATCGGTGGCACCGAGTGGTATGCTTCGGTGGTACCGAAAAGATTCGGTTGGACCGAAAATAACAAATTGGTCTAACCGAGTTCATCGCAGAGAAAACACTTGTCACCTCAGCTCACTAGACTAGTAAGATCTCACAAAGATTTGCAAGGAATTAACTGAATGATATGCAAGGAATTGGATGCAGAAAATGTAGAGAAAACAGAAAGAAATCTAGTTGAAGTTTTTTTTTGAAAGGGGAAACACATATCCATGAGACGAATGCAAAAACACAGAATAGAATACAAGAGAACTTCATCTCTAGATGGTCGGCAACAAAGTCACCTATGTTAGAGTATATTGACTTAGGAGTAAAGTGAGATCACTTGATCATAGGTCATACTCATCGTTTAAGCTCAAAATGGGGTTGCCATTTTTCGTTTAAGCATCTTGATGTATTCACATCTTGTCGAGTTGCTTTATCTCATGACTCGGAGTAAAGCTTCTCTATGATGGAATAACATACCTTGGTTGGTGGTGGTGTCCATGTAGTTGAACTTGTGTGGCTTGCTCAAGGTTGATGTAGCTCATCAAGAGTTTGGAGCACCACTTGGAATTTGAGTCCATCTACCTACATGGGTTAGTTCTTGCAAGGAAGAGCACTTGTGTATCCAAAAATAACAATCATGAAGCTCAACATAGAATTTGTCAAAGGATATGTTTGAATGATTTTGTGCTTCCTTGGCTTCAACCACCATGTGTAGAGACTTGGTGATGTAGATATTGCTCAAGATATGAGTAGGATTCAACCTCATGGAATTTGATTCAACCAAGTACCTACATGGGTTAGATAACATGCAAGATACAAATATATCCAAGACATAAGTTTTTCATCATAAGAGAAATATCAAGGATTAGTCATAAGCTTATGTCTTGCTTGTATCCAATGGAGTTTCTACTCCAAGTTTGAAGCATAAATGATGTTCAATTCTCCTCTTAACCTGCAAAACACTTTCTCATCAAGAGGTTTAGTGAATATATCTGCTAATTGCTTTTTGGTGCGAACATGCTTAAGATCAATGTCACCCTTAACAACATGATCTCGAATGAAATGATGACGAACTTCAATATGCTTAGTTCGAGAATGTTGCACAGGATTATGACCAATTTTGATAGCACTTTCATTATCACAAAGCAATGGAACATGTCTCACATATATCCCATAATCTTTAAGAGTTTGGGTCATCCAAAGTAATTGAGCACAACATGAACCAGCGGCAATATATTCAACTTCGGTGGTGGATAAGGATACTGAGTTTTGTTTCTTGGAGGACCAAGACACAAGAGATCTACCAAGAAATTGACAAGTACCCAAAGTGGACTTCTATCAATCTTGTCTCTGGCATAGTCCGAGTCGGAGTAGCCAACAAGATCGAAAGAGGCCTTCTTAGGATACCAAATGCCAAAATTTGGTGTATGGATTAAGTATCTCACTATCCTTTTCACAGCCTTAAGATGACATTCTTTAGGAGCAACTTGATATCGTGCACACATGCACACACTTAGCATAATATCGGGACGTGAAGCACATAGATATAACAATGAACCAATCATAGAGCGATAAACCTTTTGATCAACCGGTTCACCATCTTTGGTCAAATCAAGATGTCCACTAGTAGGCATGGGTGTAGACATACCTTTGCATTCTTGCATATTGAACTTCTTGAATAAGTCCTTAGTGTACTTCGTTTGAGAGACAAAAGTACCTTCCTTAGTTTGCTTGATTTGCAAACCCAAGAAAGAATTTGAGTTCACTCATCATAGACATCTCAAACTTCTCCGACATTAGCTTCCCAAACTTTTCACTAAAATGAGGGTTAGTTGAACCAAATATAATATCATCAACATAGATTTGGCACACAAATAATTTACCATTAACCCTTTTAGTAAAGAGTGTGGAATCAATTTTCCCAATTTCAAAGCCTTTTTCAATAAGGAACTTGGTCAAGCATTTATACCAAGCTCTAGGAGCTTGTTAAGACCATAAAGAGCTTTGTGAAGTTTGTAAACATGATTGGGTTTCTTAGGATTGACAAAGCCGGAAGGTTGTTTAACATAAACTTCCTCCTCTATTTCACCATTTAGAAAAGCACTTTTAATGTCCATTTGGTACAAGGTGATATCATGGTGATTAGCATAGGCATGTAAGATGCGAATGGACTCAAGTCTAGCAACAGGGGCGTAAGTCTCACCATAGTCCATACCTTCGACTTGTGTGTAGCCTTGGGCGACGAGACGTGCTTTGTTGCGAACTACTTGTCCATCTTCATCTTGCTTGTTGCGAAACACCCATTTTTTACCGATGATGTTGTGGTTGTTGTCAGGCTTCTCAACCAATGTCCAAACTTGGTTCCTCTCAAAGTTGTGTAGCTCTTCATGCATAGCATTTATCCAATCCAGATCTTCCAATGCTTCTTCGACCTTCATAGGTTCAATGCTAGATATGAAAGAATAGTTTTCACAAAAGTTAGCTAGACGAGTTTTAGACCGAGTGATTCTCCCGGTTTGAATATCATTGTAGATTTGCTCGACGGGATGGTCTTTAGCAATTCTTGCTCGAACTCGTGAAAGCTTTTGCTTGGATCTTCATTGAACATCTTCTTCATCTTGTTCTTCTTCTTGGCCTTCTTCATTGTTGGCGTTGTCGTTCTCTTGTCGTGGTGGAGAAGGAGGTTGTTGACGTTCATCTTGATGCACTTCCTCGTTTTCTTCATCTTGGTGTGTCCCACTTGTGGATGCTTCCGTATCAACTCTTGGTTCACCTTGTCGTGAAGTAGAAGCTTCCACTTGGACAGACGAGATACTCTCCTTCACCTCCGTTGGACGGACCTTGCCAATAGACAAGTCTTGGATTGCTTCCGAAGGATCTTTGTCTCCTACATCAACTAGCAATTGCTCTACTTGCGAGCCGTTAGATTCATCGAACTTCACATCTACCGTCTCTTCAACCTTTCGGGTGAAAATGTTGTAGACACGATAAGTGTGAGAGTTTGAGCCATAACCTAGTAGGAAACCTTCATGAGACTTAGGAGCAAATTTTGAATGACGATGCTTATCAAGAATGTAGCACTTTGAGCCGAATACTCGAAAGTATCCAACTTGGGGTTTGTTACCGGTGAGTAGCTCATATGCCGTCTTGCCAAGTAGCTTGCGAAGATACAAGCGATTTATTGCATGACAAGCTGTCTTAACCCCTTCTGCCCAAAAGTGCTTCGGCGTCTTGTACTCATCAAGCATCGTTCTCACCATTTCGATGAGCGTCCGCTTCTTCCTCTCAACAACTCCATTTTGTTGAGGTATGTATGTAGCCGAGAACTCGTGTGAAATCCCTTCTTCGTCAAGAAAGGTGTCCACATTTGCGTTCTTGAACTCCATTCCATTGTCGCTGCGAACCTTCTTGATCTTCACTTCAAATTGGTTTTGGGCCTTCCTAGCGAAGTTTTTGAAGATCTTTTGGACCTACGATTTATCATCGAGAAAGAACACCCACGTAAATCTGGAAAAATCATCAACTATAACTAGACCAAAAGAATTTCCACCGAGACTCTTGTAAGAGTTGGGACCAAAGAGATCCATGTGAAGTAGCTCGAGTGGCCTCTTCGTGGTCATGATGTTCTTCACGGGATGCCTTCCTCCAACCTGTTTACCTGCTTGACAAGCACTGCAAAGTCTATCCTTATCAAATATGACATCATTAACTCCAAGGATATGATTTCCCTTAATAAGCTTGTCAAGGTTTCGCATACCAACATGACCTAATCGTCTATGCCATAACCAGCCTTTTGAGGATTTAGCAATGAAGCAAGTTTTAGGTTGAGCCTTTTTAGAGAAATCAACAATGTATAGATCACCTCTACGTATGCCGGTAAAGACCATTTTATGATTGTCTCGACGAAACACTTGGCAATCTACTTCAGTAAATAGGACATTGAAACTGAAATCAGCAAGTCTAGATACTGAAAGTAAGTTGTACCCAAGAGATTCAACGAGCATGACATTTTGTATGGAGCTATCATGTGAGATGGCCACCTTACCGAGGCCAACCACCTTACCCTTTGAGTTGTCACCGAAAGTGACATACTTTCGAGGACTATCATTATCAGCAAGCTCACGAAACATGTCTTTCTCTCCGGTCATGTGATCGATACATCCACGATCAAGAACCCATTCCTTTCCTCCTGACATATATCCCCGAAGATCTGCCATAAGACCAAAATGTCCCATTGCATCATCAAGATCGAAGTCACTATCATCATCCTCATCATAGTATCCATGTTCAACATCGTCATGTGGTGGATCAAATCCTAGAGAGGGTGATTCATTAGAATGAGTTTGACAATAATCTTGTCTATGAATTATTATAGCTTCAGAAATAATGTCACTAATAATACCAACATTTCCTTTGGCACGCATAAGGTTTGTAAGCTCAAATAGATGATCACCAAACATAGGATCACTAGTATTCATTTTACTCAAAGCAATAGACTTATGGAGAATTTCATCTAGATTTTTCAATGAATAATCTGGAAATCGTTCCTCAAGAAATTTCCATATGGTGTAGGCACACTCAAGAGTAGGCAGTTTTATAATCAAGTTTCTAGGCAAGCCTCTAGTGATAAGATTAACAGTTCTAACATTCCTAATCATGTCAATAGACTCATCAAGGGTAGGATGCATAGGATCAACACAAGGTGCACAAGGACTAGCAATGTACTTGTTCAAATGATATTGATTGAAAATAACAAGCATCTCATTTTTTCACTCATGAAAATACTCTCCATCAAGAATAGGCACTCTATGTCTAAGACTCCCCAAAGTAGACTCATCCATCTTCCTCCAATGGTGATTAAACCAAGGCAATGGAGACCAATGCTCTGATACCACTTGTAGGACCTTGAGAAGATGTGTCTAGAGAAAAGCAAGCATGCAAAGAGTATATGAGCAGCGGAAAGTAAAGCATGCAACTTGCAAGAATGTAAAGGGAAGGGTTTGGAGAATTCAAACGCAATTGGAGACACGGATGTTTTTGGCGTGGTTCCGGTAGGTGGTGCTATCGTACATCCACGTTGATGGAGACTTCAACCCACGAAGGATAACGGTTGCGCGAGTCCATGGAGGGCTCCACCCACGAAGGGTCCACGAAGAAGCAACCTTGTCTATCCCACCATGGTCGTCGCCCACGAAGGACTTGCCTCACTAGTGGTAGATCTTCACGAAGTAGGCGATCTCCTTGCCCTTACAAACTCCTTGGTTCAACTCCACAATCTTTGTCGGAGGCTCCCAAGTGACACCTAGCCAATCTAGGAGACACCACTCTCCAAGAAGTAACAAATGGTGCATTGATGATGAACTCCTTGCTCTTGTGCTTCAAATGATAGTCTCCCCAACACTCAACTCTCTCTCATAGGATTTGGATCTGGTGGAAAGAGGGTTTGAGTGGAAAGCAACTTGGGGAAGGCTAGAGATCAAGATTCATATGGTAGGAATGGAATATCTTGGCCTCAACACATGAGTAGGTAGTTCTCTCTCAGAAATAGGATGCTGGAAGTGTAGGTTCGTTCTGATGTCTCTCTCCACGAATGAAGAGAAGGTGGAGGGGTATATATAGCCTCCACACAAAATCTAACCGTTACACACAATCTACCAAACTCGGTGGGACCGAATCGTTAAACTCGGTCAGACCGATTTAGCAAATAATGTGACCGTTAGGGTTTTCGGTGGGACCAAAATGCAACTCGGTAGGACCGATATGGTTAGGGTTAGGGCATAACGTAATCTCGGTGAGACAGATTACACAAACTCGGTAGGACCGATTTTGGTAATTAGCTAACCAGAGAGTTGGTCAGGCAAACTCGATTGAACCAATTATCAAACTCGGTGGGACCGATTTTGATAAGAAGTTAACCAGAGAGTTTGCATTGTAATCTCGGTAGTACCGATTGCTCAAACTCGGTGAGACCGATTTTGATAATGGACATGCACAGAGAGATTACAATCCCATCTCGGTGAGACCGAGATCCCTATCGGTGAGACCGATTTGCTTAGGGTTTGTGGCTGTGGCTAAGACATCAAAACTCGGTGGCGCCGGATAGAAAGAATCAGTGGGGCCGAGTTTGACTTTAGGTTTAGGACATATGTGTGGAAGTGGGAAAGTAGTTGAGGGTATTTGGAGCATATCACTAAGCACTTGAAGCAAGAGGCTCATTAAGCAACACCTCATCTCTCCTTGATAGTATTGGCTTTTCCTATAGACTCAATGTGATCTTGGATCACTGAAATGTAAAATGAAGAGTCTTGAGCTTGAAGCTTGAGCCAATCCTTTGTCCTTAGCATCTTGAAGGAGTTCCCACATCCTTTAGTCCATGCCACTCCATTGTTGAACTTATCTGAAACATACTAGATAAAAGTGTTAGTCCAACAAGAGATATGTTGACATTAATTACCAAAACCACCTAGGGAGCACTTGTGCTTTCAAGTTTCCTAGCCATAGACATGAGTTGGCATTTGATTAACGGGATCACATCATTAGGAGAATGATGTGATTGACTTGACCCATTCCGTTAGCTTAGTACTTGATCAAAAAAAGTCCATTTTACTCCCCCGAACAAAGTGGGTGGTTCACTTTACCCCCTCATCTATTTTTTGGCTCCTTCTAGACGTCAAACAAAACCAAACCGGACAAAACACCCCCAGCTGGTTTGTCTCCATTCGATGCTGATGTGGCACAGTCCAATGGCAGTTTTGACCAGGGTGGGGCCTACTTGTCAGGTTGGACTGTTATAGAGCTGCCGTTCCTATTGCTAACTGGATCAGACAGTTCCCGTGGCAGGTTGTACGCGTCCTGGCCGAGGCGGAGGCGTGCGCTGAAGTGGAGCGTCTCGCGAACTGTGTGAGCAGCGGGCAGAGGATGTCACCCTAGACGCAGAGTCAGCGCAGGGCCGCGGTGTCCACAGGCGAGTCATTGACGCGGAGGTCAGTAGGAGGGGAGAAGCTGGGCTCAAGGCGGCTGGAGAGGATCTTGAGCAGCGTAGACTTGCCGGCACCACTGGGTCCGATGATGGCAAGCAGCTCGCCGGGGCGCGCGCGGCAGCTGACGTTGCGGAGCACTAGGCGGCACCGGCTGTTGTGGCTCACCGGCAGAGGTGCGAGCGCAGCAGGGTCGCCGGTGGCGTCGAGGAGGAGGTCGTTGGGCCTGCTCCATATCTTGAGCGGGTGAGGCCGGACGGAGACAGTGATGCCCGCGGCCTCCACCTCGCACCTGCTGCTTTCTACTCCTCCTCCGCTCTTCATTGATTGGCTCGCTAGCTCGTCGTCTTCCTGGATGGTTGCTAGTAAAGGTGGTGCTTCACCTGTCGGATGCATGGAAGACGATGAGCTTCGTGGTTGCTAGCTTTATGGTTTGTGCTCGCTGAAGCTCGGGTGAAGCTTGGATGATTGGGCTTGGCTGAGGTTAGTTTGGCTTGCTCGGTGGGCGTACGTGGGCATGGGAGTGTGAGCTTGGAGTGGAGTGGCACATGATGATACCATGTACATGCTGGTCTTCTTGGAAGGTGGCGGGCGCCACTGGGGCTGACGATGGTGAGCAGAGAGGTCCTTGACCCTGGCGTCCGCGATGCGGCTCAGGGCGAGGTCATCGACGAGTGCGTCGACCGCGGCGGGGTCGTACGCGTCCGAACCAAGGCGGCCGAAGGCGTGCGCTGAAGTGGAGCGTCTTGCGCACGGTGAGGAGCGGGAAGAGTTCGTCGCGCTGGGTGACGTAGCCGCAAAGGCGGCGCAGGGCCGCGGTGTCGACAGGGGAGCCATTGACACGGAGGACAGTAGGAGGGGTGGAGCTCGGCTTGAGACGGCCGGAGAGGATCTCGAGCAGCATGGACTTGCTGTCTTCGCTGGGCCCGACGATGGCGACCAGGAGCAGCTCACCGGGGCGGGCGTGGCAGATGACGTTGCGGAGAACGAGGCGGCACCGGCTGCTTCCGCTCACTGGCGGAGGGGCATGTGCAGCAGGGCCGCCGGCGGCATCAACGAGAAAACGTGAACGTCGGCTATTTGGCATGGTCATCAGCTCCTCGAAGCAGCCCTGCTCCTCGTCCTAGTCCGTGTCAGCCTTGCTGCACCCCTGTACTGTCGTGCTCCTGCTCGGCTGCTCCTACGCGCTGTACCGCTCTTGTACGCCACCGCGCTACGCATTGGCATGCTCGTCCCCGCAGGTTGCAGCGTTGCACCGCCCCTGGCTAGCGCACCTGCACACAACTGGTCTTCCCTAGTCGCAACGGCAGCTCTATAACAGTCCAACCTGACACGTAGGCCCCATTCTAGTCAAAATCGCCGTTGACTGTGCCATATCAGCATGGAATGGAGACAAACCAGCCCAGGGGGTGTTTTGTCCGGTTTGGTTTTGTTTGGGGTCTAGGAGCCAAAAAATAGATCAGGGGGTAAAGTGAACCACTCACTTTGTTCAGGGGAGTAAAATGGACTTTTTTCTACTTGATCGTTTAGTATGTTGCTATTGCTTTCTTCATGACTTATACATGTTCCTATGACTGAGATTATGCAACTCCTGTTTACCGGAGGAACACTTTGTGTGCTATCAAACTTCACAACGTAACTGGGTGATTATAAAGGTTCTCTACAGGTGTCTCCGAAGGTACTTGTTGAGTTGGCATATTTCGAGATTAGGATTTATCACTCCGATTGTCGGAGAGGTATCTCTAGGCCCTCTCGGTAATGCACATCACTATAAGCCTTGCAAGCAATGTAACTAATGAGTTAGTTATGGGATGATGCATTACATAACGAGTAAACAGACTTGCCGATAACGAGATTGAACTAGGTATTCCAACAATCGAAACTCGGGCAACTAACATACCGATGACAAAGGGAACAACGTATGTTGTTATGCGGTTTGACCGATAAAGATCTTCGTAGAATCTGTGGGAGCAAATATGAGCATCCAGGTTCCGCTATTGGTTATTGACCGGAGACGTGTCTCGGTCATGTCTACATAGTTCTCGAACCCGTAGGGTCCGCACGCTTAACGTTCGGTGACGATTTATATTATGAGTTATGTGTTTTGATGTACCGAAGGTAGTTAGGAGTCCCAGATGAGATTGGGGACATGATGAGGAGTCTCGAAATGGTCGAGACGTAAAGATTGATATGTTGGATGACTATATTCGGACATCGGAAAGGTTCCGAGTGATTCGGGTATTTATCGGAGTACCGGAGAGTTGCGGGAATTCGCTGGGGAGAAGTATTGGGCCTTATTGGGCCATACGGGAATAGAGGAGAGATGCCAAAAGGAAGGAGGCATGCGCCCCCCTATGGTCCGAATTGGAGAAGGGGTGCAGCCCCCTTTTCCTTCTCCCTCTCCCCCTCTTTCCTTCTCTCCTACTCCAACAAGGAAAGGAGGAGTCCTACTCCCGGTGGGAGTAGGACTCCCCCCTTGGTGCGCCCTCCTCCTTGGTCGGCCGCCTCCCCCCTTGCTCCTTTATATACGAGGGCAAGGGGCACCCCAAGACACAACAATTGATCATTGGTCTCTTAGCCATGTGCGGTGCCCCCCTCCACCATATTCCACCTTGGTAATATCGTAGCGGGCGCTTAGGCGAAGCCCTGCGTCGGTAGCATCATCAACACTGTCATCACGCCGTCGTGCTGACGGAACTCTCCGGCAAAGCTCTGCTGGATTGGAGTTCGTGGGACGTCATCGAGCTGAACGTCTGCTGAACTCGGAGGTGCCATACGTTCAGTACTTGATCGGTCGGATCGTGAAGACGTACGACTACATCAACCGCATTGTGCTAACGCTTCCGTTTTCGGTCTACGAGGGTACGTGGACAACACTCTCCCCTCTCGTTGCTATGCAACACCATGATCTTGCGTGTGCGTAGGAATTTTTTTGAAATTACTACGTTCCCCAACATGAACAAGTGTCCTGGAAGAGGAGAACCTCATGGAAGAAGAAGTGGATGAAAGCCTACCTCCCACTCCCCGGAGTAAAATTTTGCACACACTCAGTTAGTTCTTCGATGAAGAAACTCTCAAGAAGAGCATAAAGTCTCTGAATACATTAGAACTGCTAGATTTTAAATACATGTGCGTATATGCTATGTTCTATGTATGAAGTTTCTTGTAGATGTTGCCAGTCTCCAAAACATCTTGACTTCCAATGCACAAAAACCTATAGTGAGGAGGTAGCACACTACAATAGTAGTAAGAATGCCACAGAGGAAATCATGCGGTATGTGTTAAGCACAAGTGTTGCTAAGATCGAAGTTGTCCAAGATCACAGGAAAGATGAAATTCTTGATTGGATATATTATGTGGTGGATAACATCAATTATTATTATAGAAAATAACTTTTCGATAAAAAAGATACTAATGTGCACGAACAAGAGTATGATGATGACTCTAGTTTGGATGAACTTGAAGCTAATGAACTTGACTTGCAGGGTTGTCACCCTCTGGTCGAGACGTCCAATGTTAGCAATGGTGATGAACTAGAGGAGGAAAATACTTCTGATTTACCTGTGCTAACGTCCAACTATGCTTCGTTGGATGATACATTTCCAACGTATCTATAATTTTTTATTGTTCCATTCTATTATATTATCTATTTTGGATGTTTAATGGGCTTTAATATGCTCTTTTATATTATTTTTGGGACTAACCTATTAACTGGAGGCCCAGTGCCAGTTTCTATTTTTTTTGCCTATTTTAGAGTTTTGCAGAAAAGGAGTACCAAACGGAGTCCAAACGGAATGAAACCTTCGCGATGATATTTCTTGGACCGAAAGCAAACCAGAAGAATCGGAGTTGAAGTCAGAGACACCACGAGGCATCCACGAGGCAGGAGGGCGCACCCAGGGGGTAGGCACGCCCCCACCATCGTGGGCCCCTCGTAGCTCCACCGATGTACTTCTTTCGCCTATATATGCTCATACCCTAAAAACACCAGGGGAGCCATGAAACCACTTTTCCACCACCGCAACCTTCTGTACCCGTGAGATCCCATCTTGGGGCCTTTTCTGTGATCTGCCGGAGGGGGAATCGTTCACGGAGGGCTTCTACATCAACACCATTGCCTCTCCGATGAAGCATGAGTAGTTTACTACAGACCTTCGGGTCCATAGTTATTAGCTAGATGGCTTCTTCTCTCTCTTTGATTCTCAATACAAAGTTCTCCTTGATTTTCTTGGATATCTATTCGATGTAATACTCTTTTGCTGTGTGTTTGCCAAGATTCGAGGAATTGTGGATTTATGAACAAGATTATCTATGAATACTATTTGGTTCTTCTCTAAATTCTTATATGCATGATTTGATATCTTTGCAAGTCTCTTCGGATTATCGATTTAGTTTGGCCTACTAGATTGATCTTTCTTGCCATGGGAGAAATGCTTAGCTTTGGGTTCAATCTTGCGGTGTCCTTTCCCAGTGATAGTAGGGGCAGCAATGCACGTATCGTATTGTTACCATCGAGGATAAAAAGATGGGGTTTATATCATATTGCTTGAGTTTATCCCTCTACATCATGTCATCTTGCTTAATGTGTTACTCTGTTCTTATGAACTTAATACTCTAGATGCATGCTCGATAGCGGTCGACGTGTGGAGTAGTAGTAGATGCAGAATCATTTCGGTCTACTTGACACGGACGTGATGCCTATGTTCATGATCATTTCCTTAGATGTCTTCATAATTATGCGCTTTTCTATCAATTGCTCGGCAGTAATTTGATCACCCATTGTAATACATGCTATCTCGAGAGAAGCCACTAGTGAAACCTATGGCCCCCGGGTCTCTTTTCCATTATATTGCGTCTCTTTTCCATATCGTTGAATCTTGTTTACTATTTTGCAATCTTTACTTTCCAAACTATACAACAAAAATACCAAAAATATTTACTTTATTATCTCTATTAGATCTCACTTTTGTGAGTGTCTGTGAAGGGATTGACAACCCCTTTATCGCGTTGGTTGCAAGGTTCTTTATTGCTTGTGCAGGTATTCGGTGACTTGTGCGTCGTCTCCAACTGGATTGATACCTTGGTTCTCAAAACTGAGGGAAATACTTACACTACTTTGTTGCATCACCCTTTCCTCTTCAAGGGAAAAACCAACGCAAGCTCAAGAGGTAGAAAGAAGGATTTCTGATGCCGTTGCCAGGGAGATCTACGCCAAGTCAAGCCATACCAAATACCCATCACAAACTCTTCTCCCTTGCTACATTATTTGCCATTCGCCTCTCGTTTTCCTCTCCCCCACTTCTAAAATGATTTTCAAAAACCTTCGCCTTTTCTTTTCCCCTCTTCCATTTGTCTCTTTTCGCTTGCTTCTTGTGTGCTTGTGTGTTGGTGTGTCTATTTGCTTTGATGGCTTTGCCAAAAATTGTTGATCCTCACCTTAGGAGGTTGGAAGAAATTGAAAACAACATTAGAAGCTTTATGTCTTTGCAATTTGAGCATAATAATTTCTTTAGAAACGAGCTTAAAGAACAAAAAGGTTTTATGGAGTACATGAATAAAGAGCTCCATGATATGTCTAAGGAATTTTATGGTTTGAGATCTTAGTTTGCTCATCTTGAAAATTTAGTAGGCCAAATTTCGGATAAACAAGCCACCTTAGTTAATAAGATGGCCGCTAAACCGGAGGCTCTACATAATAATGATGAAGATCTAAAAGTGATTTATGTGACTCCTATTAAATCTTTGTTTTCCAATATGAATCTTGATAAAGTTGGGACTGGAGATGGGTCAACTTTAGTTAAAAGGCGTCCCAGTGATTCAGAGTTTTTAGATCTAGATGCAAAAAATGATAAAAGTGGGATTGAAGAGGCCAAAACTTTAAATAGCAATGAACCCACTATTTTGGATTTCAAGGGATTTAATTATGGTAATTTCTCTTTAATAAATTGTATTTCCTTGTTTCAATCCGTGTTAAATTCTCCTCATGCTTATAATCAAAATAAAGCTTTTACTAAACATATCGTTGATGCTTTGATGCAATCTTACGAAGAAAAGCTTGAACTAGAAGTTTCTATCCCTAGAAAACTTTATGATGAGTGGTAACCTACTATTAAAATTAAGATTAAAGATTATGAGTGCTATGCTTTGTGTGATTTGGGTGCTAGTGTTTCCACGATTCCAAAAACTTCATGTGATGTGCTAGGTTTCCGTGAATTTGATGATTGTTCTTTAAATTTGCATCTTGGGGATTCCACCATTAAGAAACCTATGGGACGAATTAATGATGTTCTTATTGTTGCAAATAGGAATTATGTGCCCGTAGATTTCATTGTTCTTGATATAGATTGCAATCCTACATGTCCTATTATTCTTGGTAGATCTTTCCTTAAAACGATTGATGCGATTATTGATGTGAAAGAAGGAAATATTAGATTTAAATTTCCATTAAGTAAGGGCATGGAACACTTTCCTAGGAAGGAAATTAAATTGCCTTATGAATCTATTATGAGAGCCACTTATGGATTGCATACCAAAGATGACAATACCTAGATCTATTCTTGTTTTTATGCCTAGCTAGGGGCGTTAAACGATAGCGCTTGTTGGGAGGCAACCCAATTTTATTTTTGTTCTTTGCTTTTTGCTCCTGTTTAGTAATAAATAATTTATCTAGCCTTTGTTTAGATGTGGTTTTATGTTTCAATTAGTGTTTGTGCCAAGTAGAACCTTTGGGAAGACTTGGCTGAAGTCTTTGCGATCTTGCTGTAAAAACAGAAACTTTTGCGCTCACGAGAATAGCTGTCATTTTTTACAGAAGAGTGATTTTAGGTTGATTCTTTTTGAAGATGATTAATAGACAAATTACTCACGTACACCAATTTATTTCAGAATTTTTATAGTTATAGAAGTATTCGAAAGTTACAGATTGCTACAGACTGTTCTGTTTTTGACAGATTCTGTTTTTTCATGTGTTGTTTGCTTATTTTGATGAATCTATGAGTAGTATCGGGGGGTATGAACCGTAGATAAGTTGGAATACAGTAGGTTTAACACCAATATAAATAAATAATGAGTTCATTACAGTACCTTAAAGTGGTGATTTATTTTCTTATACTAACGGAGCTCATGAGATTTTCTGTTGAAGTTTTGTGTTGTGAAGTTTTCAAGTTTTGGGTAAAGAGTTGATGGATTTTGAAATAAAGAGTGGCAAGAGCCTAAGCTTAGGGATGACCAAGGCACCTCAAGGTAAAATTCAAGGACAACCAAAAGCCTAAGCTTGGGGATGCCCCAGAAGGCATCCCCTCTTTCGTCTTCGTCTAGCGGTAACTTTACTTGAGGCTATATTTTTATTCACCACATAATATGTGTTTTGCTTGGAGCATCTTGTATGATTTGAGTCTTTGACTTTTAGTTTAACACAATCATCATTTCTGCACACACCTTTTCGGAGAGACACGCATGAATCGGAATCTATTAGAATACTCTATGTGCTTCACTTATATCTTTTGAGCTAGACAATATTGCTCTAGTGCTTCACTTATATCTTTTTAGAGCACGGTGGTGGTTTTATTTTATAGAAATTGTTGATCTCTCATGATTCACTTATATTATTTTTGAGAGTCTTTTAGAACAACATGGTAATTTTCTTTGGTTATAAAATTAGTCCTAATATGATGGGCATCCAAGATGGGTATAATAAAAACTTTCATATAAAGTGCATTGAATACTATGTGAAGTATTATTCTTTATGATTGTTTTGAGATATGAAGATGGTGATATTAGAGTCATTCTAGTAGAGTAGTTGTGAATTTGAGAGATACTTGTGTTAAAGTTTGTGATTCCCGTAGCATGCACGTATGGTGAACCGTTATGTGATGAAGTTGGAGCATGATTTATTTATTGATTGTCTTCCTTATGAGTGGCGGTCGGGGACGAGCGATGGTCTTTTCCTACCAATCTATCCCCCTAGGAGCACGCGCGTAGTACTTCATTTCGATAACTAATAGATTTTTGCAATAAGTATGTGAGTTCTTTATGACTAATGTTGAGTCCATGGATTATACGCACTATCACCCTTCCACCATTGCTAGCCTCTTGTCGGGGGGATGAACCCCGGGCAGGCAACGGAACCCGGATCCTCTTCAAAAACAACGGGGCTGGCACCGCCCCTCAAAACCGGCACGCACTTGGCCGGGTCGCTCGACCCGGCAAGCCCCACAACCCGGCCGGACTCGCCGACCCGGCAAGACACGTCGACTCGGCCCCAACGACTAGCGCAAGACAGCCGAACTCGGCACGACCAAAGCTTCCTCAACAAGCCAGCGCCACCCATGGCGTGCTACGCAATCCAGTCGCGGGTCAGCTCCCATCCCATCCAGGCCGTATGATGGGGACGAGTCTTCAATCAACGATGACCAAGGCAACAGTGCCTCGCCCATACCTCTGGTCAATGGGAACGTGGCAACAGTGCCCTCACCTACCCGCTGACCAGGACCGGCGTGACTACAATGACCCCGCCCTCACCACTGACGACAACAAGCGGCAGCCTGACGGAGAGCACTGTACATGACTCGACTCGGCGACGCCCTGATGATAGACAAGACGGCGCACAGTTCCCCTAGGCATGCGGGGCCCGCATCTAGGGGAACCCGGCGAACCACAAGCCCTTAGCGGGACCCAGCCCGAGTCCCCGGGCATCGACAATACGGACCCACCGACCTATAACATTACTATTGTACCCCTGGGGGTTGGTCTATAAAACCCCCCAGGAGCCCATGATCAGGCAGGCAAGCAAGAAAACATATACGAGAGAGAAGCAAGTAAGCATAGGACTAGCCACCAAACAGCAACACCGGAGAGAAGGAGCAGCCCAAGCCTTGGACAGCTTCCTTCCTCCTCCATACAGCTCCAGGAGCAACATTGTACTATCAATCATCCAACTACACTTGGCAGGACTAGGGGTATTATCTCTCCGGAGAGCCCCGAACCTGGGTATGTCCGGCGTCCTGCACCCTCTCATGCCAGCCTCACCTCTGGAGCCCACCAGCGCCCTCGAGCCTCCTCCTCTCCTTATCCATCCCTTGGCATCTATTGTGCGCCCACCATGACAGTTGGCACCCACCGTGGGGCAGCTCGAAGAGCTGGCCGGGAGCATGCTTCAGACGGGCCCCTTCTCCTACACCGACGAGTCCGTCACACTGGCGGACGACGTTGTCGGCGCGCTTGCCGCCTCCTTCACCGCACTGCACATCACCGATGTGTTCGCGGCCGACGAGTACCCCAGTGAGGTGCTCAGCTACTCTGACTCCCCCCTCTCCCTCGGCGCCGGCGTTACCGTCGGGGCATTGGACATCCATGTGGAGGTCTTCGTCACTGGCGACGGTGCCTCCTCCTCGTTGAGCAAGACGAGGAAGGCTGCCGAAGCCAGGGCCGTGGCAGAACGGACCGAGCCATCCGATCCGTTGCGCGCCGTGATGCAGAGCCTCCCCATCCCCATCGGCACCAACGTCGACGCCATCAACGTCGCTGAGGCCCGAACCCAGCTCGAGGAAAGATGCCAACAGATGCTGGACCTGTCCGAGACACTTGCCGCCACTCAGCGTCACCTGCACGCCGCTCAGCTGGAGCGCAATGCCCCCTACGGATTCACGTCCGCCGCGGCCGAGCCAAGCCGGGTCGCCGACGTGCGTGCCCGGGGAGGCGCGATCGGCCGGGCCCTCGGCGCCATCCCAACCATCTACGAGACCCCAGCGAAGAACATGTGCATTGGCCAGGCAGCCGCAGCCGGCCTGCACCAGCTCATGGGTGAGGAGCTGAAAGAGCGCATCGGGTGGATGCGCAAACTTCTCCACGCTGCCAACACCCAGCAGGACCGCCTCTACCAGCTCGCCAAGCCGGCGGGATTCGGCTCTGCCCGCCTTGGCGGGCCCGGCAAACTTCTGCACACCGCTCCTCGCCACCCGGTGAGGCACACTCCGGCCGAGCCCAGACTCGGCGCGACCCGGTCGCTACAGCCGCCGGCAGATTGGGCGACGAGCCCGTCCTAGAGATCCAGCGCGGACCCAGCCAGCATGACCGGCGTCCGGCTCCAACCGACCCGGCCCCCCGTGGCCTGGCCACAAGTCGACTCGGCCCATGCACCATCGACGACGCCAATGCTCGCCACCGCCTCGATCAGCTTGCTTGCTCCCTGGAGGTGGAGGAGAGCGGCACTATCGTGCCGATGTGCTTCGGCCCACGCATCCGGGAGGAGCCCTTCGCCAAAGGGTTCATGCTCCCTCATGACACACCCAAGTACAATGGGACAGTGAAGCCGGAAGACTGGCTCACTGACTACACCGCGACCATTGGCATCACCGGTGCCAATCGTCGTCTCGCCGTGCGCTACGCACCGCTCATGCTCCAAGGGTCGGCCCGCACGTGGTTGAATAGCCTGCCGATGGGCAGCATCAACACGTGGGTGGACTTCGAGGAAGCCTTCGTCCGCAACTTCACGGGGACCTACAAGCGGCCCGGCCGCCCTAGCCAGCTCGCCATGTGCGTGCAAGGGACTACGGAGACCGGTCGCGAGTACCTCGCATGCTGGACCAAGCTCCGGAACAGCTGCGAGGGCGTCCATGAAGTTCAGGCAATCCAGTACTTCGTCAGCGGGTGCCGAGATGGCACCCTCCTCAAGCACAAGCTCTTACGCTCTGAGCCAGCCACCATGGCCGCGCTCATGGTGACGGTGGACAAGTACGCCAACACCGACTCCGCCATGAAGATCCAGGTGGCGTTGGATGAAGCCGGCAAGGCGAAGCCGGTTCCCCCTCCGAAGCCGGCCGGCGAAAGCAGCCGGCAGCAGCATCATCAGAACAACAAGCGCAAGGCCGACCAGCCGGCACAGCGTCATGACAACTGGCTCGTTGCAGCCACCGAGCTCGCGGCGGACCCGGCGGCGAAGCGCCGGCAAACCGGCAAGATGGCATGGCAACCCACCATGAGCTTCGAGCAGATGCTCGACGCCCCCTGCAAGCACCACATCGGCGCAAGACCCTCCACGCACACGCTTCAGCAGTGCACCATCACCAAGCGCATCATGAGGGGCGACATCCCGCCTCCTCCGGTTCTGGCTCCAGGCGCGGGACAGCCGCCTCTGCTTCCACCGCCGCCTCCAGCTGGTGGCGCGATGCGCGACGATGCCTACCTGGACCAAAATGCGGCCTACGTCATCTTCACCAGCCTCGGCGATGACAAGCACAGCGAGCGCCTCCTTCGGCAGGAGGTGAACACCGTCGTCCCGGCCAAGCCGGAGTTCATGCATTGGTCGGATCGGCCGATCACCTGGACCCGGGAGGATCACCCAGTAGTCATGCCAAGTCCGGGTGGTTACGCCCTCATCCTCAACCCCACCATCGTCACGTGGCGCACATGCAAGTTCTCCCGAGTCCTCATCGACGGTGGCAGCAGCATCAACATCCTCTACCGCGACACAATGACCAAGCTCGGCCTCAAGGACGAGGACCTAGAGCCGACCCGGACGATCTTCCACGGTATCGTGCCCGGCCTCTCCTGCTCCCCCATTGGCCGGGTCTGGCTCGATGTACTGTTCGGGACAGCAGCCACTTCCGGCGTGAATCGATCTGGTTCGAGGTGGTGGACCTGTCCAGCGCATATCACGTGTTGCTGGGCCGGCCCGCGCTCGCCAAGTTCATGGCGGTTCCCCACTACACATTTCTGAAGATGAAGATGTCGGGTCCCAAGGGCCTGATGACCATCATCGGCGATTACCGCAAGTCCCTGGAGTGCGCCCGAGACGGCGCCAAGTTGGCCGAATCGCTGGTCATTGTCGAGGAGCGGCGCTAGCTCAACCAGATCGTCGCCCTGGCAGGCGAGGCCTCCGATGCGTCGATCCCGACCCCGGACCCGTCCGACGAGGCCGCCTTCAAGACCTCCAAGGAGACCAAGAAAGTGAAGCTCAACCCAGAAGACCCCAGCTGCAGCAAGTAAGTTGTCGTAGGCGCCCGCCTCGACAGCAAATAGGAAGGCGAGCTCATCAATTTCCTCCGTGAGAATCGGGATATCTTCGCATGGACCCCCAAGGACATGTCGGGTATCCAGAGGAAGTACGCCAAGCAAAAACTTCACGTCTGCAAGGACGCCAAGCCTGTCTGTCAACCCATTCGACAATTTTCCGAAGAGAAGAGAAGAACCATTGGTGAAGAGGCCGCCAAGCTTTTGGCGGCCGGCTTCATAATGGAAGTGTTTCACCCCGAGTGGCTGGCCAATCCAGTTCTCGTCCTGAAGAAGAACAAGACCTGGCACATGTGTATCGACTACACTGGCCTCAACAAGGCCTGTCCCAAGGATCCATTCGCTCTCCCGCGGATCGACCAAGTCATCGACTCGACCGCCGGGTGTGAGCTCCTGTCCTTCCTAGACGCTTACTCCGGCTACCACCAAATCAAGCTGGACCCGGCCGATGCCCTGAAGATGTCCTTCATCACGCCCTTTGGGGCGTATCGCTACATCACCATGTCGTTCGGCTTGAAGAACGTCGGCGCCACCTTCCAATGCTGCATGCAGAAATACCTGCTGCCGCAACTCGGCCGCAATATCCACGTGTACGTGGACGACATCATGGTGAAGACCAAGCAGCACCTCACGCTCCTCGATGATTTGAAGGAAACATTCGCCAACCTCCGTGAATACAAGGTCAAGCTTAACCCGGAAAAATGCGTCTTCGGCGTCCCGGCTGGAAAGCTACTCGGCTTCCTCGTCTCGGAACGCGGCAATGAGGCGAACCCGGAGAAGATCAAGGCCATCGAGCGCATGCGCAAGCTAGCTCGATTGTGCGATGTCCAGAAGTTCACCGGGTTTCTAAGCCGGCTGGGCGAGACAGCGCTACCCCTGTACCAGCTGATGAAGAAGACAAGCCCGTTCGAATGGAACGACAAGGCAGACGAGGCCTTCCAAGACCTCAAGCGCATGCTCTCCACCGCACCAGTCCTGGCCGCGCCGACCGACAAGGAGCCGCTGTTACTCTACATAGCCGCAACCTCGTGGGCGGTCAGCACGGTGCTGGTGGTCGAGCGACCAGAGAAGGGCAAGATCCAAGTCATCCAGCGCCCAATCTACTACCTGAGTGAGGTGCTCTCCATCTCCAAGCAGAACTACCCACACTACCAGAAGATGTGTTATGGCGTGTACTTCACCGCCAGGAAGCTGAAGCAGTATTTCCAAGAGCACGTTGTCACCGTGGTCAGCATGGCGCCTATCGGAGGGATTATTGGGTGCAGGGATGCCTTTGGCTGGGTTGCCAAGTGGGCGATCCAGCTAGCCGGCCACACCATCCTCTATGAGCCCCGCACCACGATCAAGTCTCAAGCCCTAGCCGACTTCCTCGTCGACTGGACCGAGACCCAGTACTTGCCACCGCCCCCCGACTCGATGCATTGGTGCATGCACTTCGATGGGTCCAAGATGCGACTCGGCTTGGGGGGCCGGCATCGTACTGTCGTCCCCGAAGGGCGACCGGCTCCGCTACGCGCTCCAGATCCAGTTCGCCGCCTCCAACAACGTCGCCGAGTACGAAGCCCTTGTGCACGGCCTCCGGCTTGCCAAGGAACTCGGCATCCAGCGCATCATGTGCTACGGCGACTCGGACCTGGTGGTGCAGCAGTGCTCCGGCGAATGGGATGCCTGCGACTCCAACAAGGCAAGCTACCGCTTCCTCGTCCAAAAGCTGACCGGATCCTTCAAGGGCTACGAGTTCCTCCACATCCCGCGCGCGGAGAACAATGCAGCCGACACGCTCGCCAAGATCGCCTCGTCACGACAAGCCATCCCGTCCGGCGTCTCCCTCGAGCACCTGTGCAAGCCGTCCATCAAGCCATCGCCAAGCTCCGAGTCCATCCATGTTCCAGACGACCCGGCCACATCTCAAGCCGGCCCGAGGGCTGCTGAACCGGCCCGGGGATTGCTGAACCTGGCCCAGGGGCTGATCAGCGTGACCCGGCCACCATCGTCCCGGTCCCGACCGTCGCCATCCCCGACCCCGGGGCTGCTCAACCCGGCTCAGGGGCTGCCGACTCAGAACCCACCCTGGTGGCCGTCTTTACCGTGGTTACGGCTCCATCTTGGGCCCTCCCAATATCAGAATTTTTGGAGAACGGGGTTCTCCCCATGGACGAGACCGAAGCTCGGCAAGTGCAGCGCCGGGCGTCCGCCTACAGCATCATCAACAACGAGCTCGTCAAGTGCAGCTCCACCAGCATGTTCCAGCGCTGCGTCGAGCAGGAACAGGGCATCAACATCCTCCTCAACATACATCAGGGCGAGTGTGGGCACCACACCGCATCACGATCCCTGGTGGCCAAGGCGTTTTGCCACGGTTTCTACTGGCCCACGGCCCTCCAAGATGTCGAGACGCTCGTCCTCAAGTGTGAGGGATGCCAACGCTTCAGCAAACGCAGCCACCAGCCGGCGTCAGCACTCCGCACCATACCGACCGTCTGGCCCTTCGTGATCTGGGGACTCGACATGGTGGGACACTTTAAAACCGCTCGAGGTGGCATGACGCACCTGCTGGTGGCAGTGGACAAATTCACCAAGCGGATCGAGGCAAGACCAATCAAGAAACAGGACGGGCCAACAGCCGTCCGGTTCATCAAGGACATAGCGGTGCGCTACGGCATGCCGAACAGCATCATCCTCGACAACGGCACCAACTTCGCCAAGGGCACGCTCGAGCAATACTGCTCTGTCTCCGGCATCCACCTCGACCTGGCCTCTGTTGTGCATCCGCAGTCCAACGGGAAGGTCGAGCGGGCCAATGGACTCATCTTGTCCAGCGTCAAGCCGTGACTCGTCGAGCCACTCATCCGCTCACCTGGCAGTTGGCTTGACAAGTTGCCGGCCGTTCTCTGGAGTCTACGCACCACGCCGAATCGGTCGACCGGGTTCACCCCGTTCTTCCTCGTCTACGGAGCCGAATCCGTCATCCCGACCGACGTCGAGTTCGACTCACCACGCGTCGCGATGTACACAGAAGCCGAAGCCAGAGAAGCCCACGAAGATGGCATCAACATGATCGAAGAAGCACGCCTCCTGGCGCTCAGTCGCTCGGCCATCTACCAGCAAGGCCTGAGGCACTACCGCAGCAAGAAGATAAAGCCCCTCGTGTTCCGCGAGGGCGACCTCGTCCTCCGACTCGTCCAAGAGCAGGCAGGCCAGCACAAGTTGTCCCCTCCTTGGAGGGCCCATTCATCGTGAGCAGGGCCTTGCGCGACCGCAACACCTACTACCTCATCGATGCACGCAATTCACGGAAGCGCAAGAAGGACACCGGCAGTGAAGAAACGACCCGACCGTGGAACACGAAACTCCTCCGCCCGTTTTACAGTTAGTCGCACGAGTGTATGAATCGTTGCCTTTTGTAAACACATGAAACTATGGGGTCCCCGAACGAGACTCGGGGGCTGCCTTTTGTCGACCAATTTATTGTGTCCCTATTCTTCTGCATCACTATACCACTGAACCCGGCCACCGGTCCGACTCGCTCGACCCGGGGGCTCAGGGGCTGGCCGGCTCGGTCGCCACCCTGCTGCCTTACTTGGTGATTCCTGATAAAGCTAGGATGCCGCGGTCCCCCACTTCGCCCTAAAGCCACGGATCCAGCTTTGGCTGTGGCTGGCCAGCACAACGGGCCAAAGATCCTTTATGCTTCATACACTAAGTCAAAGGCTGCCGAGTCGATCAACCTGGGCCGCCATTCATCAAATGAACAGCCGCACGACCGACTGCTCGCGAACCGGCATCGCCGGATCACCGCCAGCCGGCCCAGTTGGTGTTTCGCTCGTGCTCAATGTTTCAAGGAACCTAAGTCCTACGCGCTCCTCTCGAAGAACCGAACTCCTTGTCACGGACCAGAGCCTCGGCCGTCTGACTCGTGGGGGGGATTGAGAAAGGAAAAGTGCATGAAATTGGTCCAAAAACGGAAGGCAAAAGCAAGAGCACCCACAACATTTACACAAATATTTAAGAAAAGGCCCACGGCCTGAGTTCATTACACCCTAAAACTCCTAGTGGGTGGGTGGACCTGCTACTTAACAGATTTTACACAAAGTGTCTCAGGCATCTCCAGCGCCGCGTCGCGATGTCGACTGCTCTCCCCCGGCGGCCTCTGGGTCCAGCGAGGTGCCGGTGTCCTCCTCGGCACCCGCATCACGGTAGACGCCCGTCTCCTCCGAGCTCCCGTCCGGATCGTGGAGGAGCAAGCCGTAGTCATCGCCATCCACGGCCCTGCCGTCTTCCGTCCGCTCCGGATGGAACTCGTTGTGGAAGGCGAACTCGGCGATGTAGCTGGCCTGGGAGGCGATCCGGTCGGCTTGCTCCTGCAAGAGTTGCTCCGAACCAGCCCGCTGGCCCATCAACGCGTCCATCTGCAGGTCTGGATGCCAGGACAGCGCGAACTGGAGCGCCATCTCAGCACCAGCACGAGCGGCGGAGACGCGCCACTCGGCAAGCCGGTCCGGCCCCATCTCCAACCAACGCGCCAGGCGCGAGAAGCTGCTCGGTTGGATGGAGTCTGGCCATAGGGCCGCCGTCATCATGGTGCCGGCCTGGGACAGCCGCTCCATCTGCGTTCCCAGGACCCGCAGGCGGGCCTCACTAGCGGCGATGATCTCCGGGAAGGTCCAGGCCGCCTGCGGATCTGTCCCGGACCCAACGACGCTGGTCGGATCACGCTGATAGCGGACGGCTTCCTCCGCCAACCGCTGCGTCTCCGGGAAGGCCCCTGCCGCAAAGCAAGAAGCAAGTTAGAAGAAGAACAACAGAGAAGAAAGGCCGGATCCCGACCCGGCAAACTACAAGAAAAATCACTTACTGGAGAAGGACTCTTCCAGGTGATGCGCCTCAAGCAACGTACCACGCCGCTCCCGCTCAATGGCGCGGTCGCGCTCCACGAGCGCCTTCTCTAGATTGGCCGCCTTGGCAAGGGCCGCCTTCAGCTCGGCATCCTTGTCTTCGACTGCCTTCTCGGCCGCCTCGCGGCGACGAGCCTCGTCCTGACGGGCCCCCTCAGTCGTGGTGACCTGCCCCCGCATTAGATCCACCTCGGCCTGGAGCCAGCCCTTGTCGTCGGCCAGCTGGCCGCGCTGTTGGTCTGCCTCCACCAGGGCCCGCTGCGCCTGTGTCACCTTCGTGGCTTCCGCCTGAAGGAGCTCCACCTCGGCCTCGAGGCGGCTCTTGTGACCCGTCAGCTGCTCATGCAGCCGGTTGGCCTCATCGATAGATCGCCGGGCCGCGGCCGCCTCCACCCTCGCCTACGCCGCCTCGACGCCAAGACGGCCGGTGTTGGCAACGAGCCGGTCGTAGTGATGACCGGCCCGGAGCAGACGAGTCCGCCAGGACAGCACCTCGGTTGTGAAAAAGGATTCAGGAGAAGAAAAAAAAAGCAAGACTTAAGATTTGGCCCAACTATTGCACAGTTGGCCCGAATCTCGGGAGCTACACCCAGTGGGTGCGCTAGCACGCCCCCACTAGAAAAGAGCACAAGAATACCTGCGGCGACACGGAGCTCCTCCTCCTTGGCGGCGAGCTGCTCCATGAGCTCCTGGTGCTTGCCTAGGAGACGATTGTAGGCGGCGACCCGGAGGGCATCGAGATGTTGAAGAAAGCATAAATTAGAACAAGGCCAACACTCTAAAGATTCGGCCCAACTACTATGTAGTTGGCCCGAACCTCGGGGGCTACACCCAGCGGGTGCGCTGGCGCGCCCCCACAAAGAAGAAATTGCAAGAAAAAGGAGACTTACCATAACGGCGCGCTCCAGGTCACGCGTCCGCTCCACCTCGGCCTAAGCGAAGGCCTCGAGCCGTTCCGTCCGACCTCGCAGGCGGAGGCTGACGGTGTCCAGCGCCTCCTCCTCCTGGGTCTGAGGCCCGAAGACAATGGCACCCCGGCTGCGGCATGGCAGCTCGGCGCCCTCCCTGCCGGGGCACCAAGGCATGCTCCCCGCTGGCCGCTCGCGACGCAGCCAGCACCTCCTCCGACGCCCCTCCTGGCGCCGACGACGACTCGGACACCGGGACGCCCTGTGTCACCGCCTCTGGATCGGACGTCGGGACGGCCTGCTGCGCCACCACCGGCCCAGCTGCCGGGGTGGCCTCCGGCACCGCCGCCCGCGGTGCCCCCTGCAAAACCGGTGGTGCCTCTGGCACCGCCGCCCGCAGCGCCTCTTCCAAGATGACGCTGCCTCCAGCGCCATCATCCCCCGCTCGCTCGACCACGTCGGCCCGCTGCGGGGTGTCATCCGCCACCTCCACGACCTCCCGGTCTTGGACCACCACTCAGCCCGGCCTCCACGGCCGCGCTCCTTCAACGACGACGGCTCAAAGACCGTCGCCGCCACCATCGTGCCCTCCAGCATCTCGCGCCAGACCGGCTCCGCGCCGGCTTTCGCCCATGCCACCGCCGCATCGGTCCAAGCACGGACCAACGCCGCCTCCAGCACCGCCTCGGCCCGGTTCCTATCCTGCCAGGCCAAGGCTTCGGCATCATTCGGATCTAGGCCGAGGTCCGAGTCGGCCCGTCCCTCCACCTCGGCCTGGTCGGCGAGGTCGGACCGGCTCCTGCGGAACATGGCCCCTTCGGTGGCCGCACCTTCCGCCGCCGCCCTCGCCAGCGCGATTGGCGACCTAAAGAAGAAGATAAAATGAGCAAAAAAGAAGCAAGACTAGCTCAAAAAAATCTGGGCGCAAGCAAGAGATGAAGCTTACCCCGACAAGACCGGGACCGGGGTTGGCCTCCCGTGCCCGCCACCGCGCTTCCTCTTGGCCGGCCTCCCGGCCCTGGCCGGGTCCGCCGTGCGCTTCGGGGCCTGGGGTCGCGGCGCGACGCTGTCTTTCCCATGCGGGCGGCTCGGCGCCGCCCCGTGCGAGGACCCGGCTCCGCCCGCATCGCCGCCTCCCCCGCCCAATGCCACTACACCAACAACCGGCGTCAATATCGCCCGCGCCGTGCCGTGGTCAACAATTCAAGGCACATGAAGAAAGATACGAGACTTACCCGTGCGACGCCCAGCGCCGGCGTCGGACTCGGCCTCCTCCTCCCCGCCATGGGTCGCGGGCTCCTCTGGCTCCACCAGTGCCACCTGTGATGGAGCCTGGGCGTAAGGATGCTGAATCGCGCTCAGAAGTATCTCCCGCGTCGCGTCAGCACGAATGAGGAGGTGCGCAGCAGCAAAGTAAGAAGACCAGACACTCACTTGTGGCGCCGGGTTCGACTCGTTGTACGGCGCCTTGCCGAACCGCTAGTCCTCTCCAAGGTTGGCCTTGGAGATGTCATTCATGCCGCGCGTGATCTGCTCCGTGGACAGCCGCGTCGACCCCATGCGGTTGGGGTCTTGAAGGCCGACCCTTTCGCCGATGAGGCAGGAGTGCCCCTGAAGCGGAAGGACCCGGCACATGATGAACGCGGCGAGGAGGTCGGTGCCGGTGAGCCCCTCCTGCGTCCTCATCACCGTCACCCGCTCGCAGAGATTGACGATCTCCTGCGACGGGCGCCTGGGCGAGTAGCCCCAGTTCGTCTTCGCCCGCGGCGGCGCGATGGCGAAGGCTAGAAGGTTGATGCAATCCGTCCCAAGGTTGCGAACGTAGAAGAAGGAGTTCCACCACTTCTTGGCAGAATCCTCCAGCGCGATCTTGGGGAAATCCGCCCCCGACCGCTTCAAGGAGAAGAAGCGCGCCCAGAGGTCGATCGAGGGCTCGACCCCCAGGTACCCCTCGCAGAGGGTGACGAAGCCTGAGAGCTGGACGATGGCGCCGATGCCAAGATGATGTGGCTGGAGCCTGAAGAACTCTAGAAACGCGCGGAAGAAGGTGCTCGCCAGCAGCCCAAACCCGCGCTCGAAGTGCGTGAGGAAGACCACGCGCTCCTGTCCCTCGGGCCGAGGCCTCTCCTCGCCGCGCGGCAGTTGGACGCTGACGTCTGTCTCCCGCGGCAGGCGCCGCATCGCCCGGAGTTGGGTGATGTCCTCGGTGGTGACATTCGAACCCATCCAGGAGCCCGGTGGCAGCACCATGATCAAAGGAAGAAGAAGGAAGATGGATGGCGAAGGAGTTCTGCTCGGAGCAGCGGGCGCCGCAGTGCGTCAGTTGCAAAGAGCGGAGCGAGAGAAAAGGGACAGGAGGGCGCGAGCGAGAAGAATGTTCGTCGCCCCCTGCCCCCAGATTTATAACCCTCGGTTTGAACATGGGAAGTGGGGAAGTGGGATCGTCTGCACGCGCCCGTTCCACTACCCCGCAATAAGTGTGCACGTACACGC
The DNA here is from genome assembly GCF_018294505.1 of Triticum aestivum. Classification (NCBI taxonomy): domain Eukaryota; kingdom Viridiplantae; phylum Streptophyta; class Magnoliopsida; order Poales; family Poaceae; genus Triticum; species Triticum aestivum. The sequence continues at coordinate 447,374,266 of NC_057801.1, forward strand.
GCAGTAACTGCCCGGGGAAGAGCAACCGGCCCCCGGACGCCGCAATAAATCCGCGCGCATGGGCCGAGGGCGCGCGGCGGTGGGCCCTAGCCCATCGCCCAGTCCCGTCACGCGCGTGCTTGTCGGGCCCCTCCGACTTCCGGGCACCACGTGGCGCCCGCGCAAAGCCCGAGGGATTGCCCCAAGATACGACGGACTCCTCGGTTCCCGCCACAGCCGGGGTGCCGCGATCCGGTTTCCGAGAAAACCGGCACACAGTGGGTGTTGCCGGACCCGGCCCTCGTAGAATCCGCCAAGGGGGAAACTACGAAGGCCCACTCATCCGAAGATGGCGGACCTTCACAGCTTCGGGGACTACTGTCGGGGGGATGAACCCCGGGCAGGCAACGGAACCCGGATCCTGTTCAAAAACAACGGGCTGGCACCGCCCCTCAAAACCGGCACGCACTTGGCCGGGTCGCTCGACCCGGCCAAGCCCCAGAACCCAGCCGGACTCGCCGACCCAGGAAGACATGTCGACTCGGCCCCAACGACTAGCGCAAGACAGCCGAACTCGGCACGACCAAAGCTTCCTCAACAAGCCAACGCCACCCGTGGCGTGCTACACAATCCAACCGCGGGTCAGCTCCCGTCCTATCCAGGCCGTACGATGGGGACGAGTCTTCAATCAACGATGACCGAGGCAACAGTGCCTCGCCCATACCACTGGTCAACGGGAACGTGGCAATAGTGCCCCTCACCTACCCAGTGACCAGGGCCGGTGTGGCTACAGTGCCCCCGCCCTCACTGCTGACGACAGCAAGCGGCAGCCTGACGAAGAGCACTGTACACGACTCGACTCGGCGACGCCCTGACGATCGACAAGACGGCGCACAGTTCCGCTAGGCATGCGGGGCCCGCATCTAGGGGAACCTGGCGAACCACAAGCCCTCAGCGGGACCCAGCCCGGGTCCCCGGACATCGACAATATGGACCCACCTACCTGTAACATTACCGTTGTACCCCTGGGGAGTTGGTCTATAAACCCCCCCAGGAGCCCACGATCAGGCAGGCAAGCAAGAAAACGTATACGAGAGAGAAGCAAGTAAGCATAGGACTAGCCACCAAACAGCAACACCGGAGAGAAGGAGCATCCCAAGCCTTGGCCAGCTTCCTTCCTCCTCCATACAGCTCCAGGAGCAACATTGTACTATAAATCATCCAACTACACTCGGCAGGACTAGGGGTATTATCTCTCCGGAGAGCCCCGAACCTAGGTATGTCCAACGTCCTGCGCCCGCTCATGCCAACCTCGCCTCTGGATCCCACCAGCGCCCTCGAGCCTCCTCCTCTCTTTAACCATCCCTTGGCATCTGCCATGCGCCCACCACGACACCTCTCTTGTGTTGCGCAACTTTCGCCGATACCATACACCCACCATATACCATCCTCAAAACAGCCACCATACCTATCTATTATGGCATTTCCATAGCCATTCCAAGATATTATTTCCATGCAACTAACTGAACATTCCGTTTATTATGACTCGCTCCATCATTGTCATATTGCCTTGCATGATCATGTAGTTGGCATTGTATTTGTGGCAAAGCCACCGTTCATAATTTTTTCATACATGTCACTCTTGAATCATTGCACATCCTGGTACACCGCCGGAGGCATTCACATAGAGTCATATTTTGTTCTAAGTATTGAGTTGTAATTCTTGAGTTGTAAGTAAATAAAAGTGTGATGGTCTCCATTATTAGAACATTGTCCCATGTGAGGAAATGATGATGGAGACTATGATTCCCCCACAAGTCGGGATGAGACTCCGGACTAAAAAAAAGAGGCCATAAAAAAAGAGAAAGGCCCAAATAAAAAATGAGAGAAAAAGAGAGAAGGGGCAATGCTATTATCCTTTTACCACATTTGTGCTTCAAAGTAGCACCATGATCTTCATGATAGAGAGTCTCCTATGTTGTCACTTTCATATACTAGTGGGAATTTTTCATTATAGAACTTGGATTGTATATTCCAATGATGGGCTTCCTCAAAAGTGTCCTAGGTCTTCGTGAGCAAGCAAGCTGGATGCACACCCACTTAGTTTCTTTTCGAGCTTTCATACACTTATAGCTCTAGTGCGTCCGTTGCATGGCAATCCCTACTCATTCACATTGATATCTATTGATGGGCATCTCCATAGCCTTTTGATATGCCTAGTTGATGTGAGACTATCTTCTCCTTTTTGTCTTCTCCACAAGCACCATTCTATTCCACCTATAGTGCTATGTCCATGGCTCACACTCATGTATTGCGTGAAGATTGAAAAGGTTTGAGAACATCAAAAGTATGAAACAATTGCTTGGCTTGTCATCGGGTTGTGCATGATTAAATACTTTGTGTGATGAAGATAGAGCATAACCAGACTATATGATTTTGTAGAGATAACTTTCTTTGGCCAGGTTATTTTGAGATGACATGATTGCTTTGTTAGTATGTTTGAAGTATTATTATTTTTATGTCAATATTAAACTTTTGTCTTGAATCTTTCAGATCTGAGTGTTAATGCCACAATAAAGAAAATTACATTGATAAATATGTTAGGTAGCATTCCACATCAAAAAATTTGTTTTTATCATTTACCTACTCGAGGACGAGCAGGAATTAAGCTTGGGGATGCTTGATACGTCTCCAACGTATCTATAATTTTTGATTGTTCCATGCTATTATATTATCTGTTTTGGATGTTTAATGGGCTTTAATATGCTCTTTTATATTATTTTTGGGACTAACGTATTAACCGGAGGCCTAGTGCCAGTTTCTGTTTTGTTGCCTATTTTAGAGTTTTGCAGAAAAGGAATACCAAACGGAGTCCAAATGGAATGAAACCTTCGCGATGATGTTTCTTGGACCAAAAGCAAACCAAAAGACTTGGAGTTGAAGTCAGAGATTCCACGAGGCATCCACGAGGCAAGAGGGCGCGCCCAGGGGGTAGGCGTGCTCCCCACCATCGTGGGCCCCTAATAGCTCCACCGACGTACTTCTTTCGCCTATATATACTCTTATACCCTAAAAACATCAGGGGAGCCACGAAACCACTTTTCCACCACTGCAACCTTTTCTACCTATGAGATCCCATCTTGGGGCCTTTTCCGACGATCTGCCGGAAGGGGAATCGATCATGGAGGGCTTCTACATCAACACCATTGCCTCTTCGATGAAGCATGAGTAGTTTACCACAGACCTTCGGGTCCATAGTTATTAGCTAGATGGCTTTGTAGGACCTTGAAGTATGTCTAGAGGGGGGTGATTAGACTACTTGACCAATTAAAAACTTAACCTTTTCCCAATTTTAGACTTTGGCAGATTTTAGCTATCTTTGGACAAGTCAAGCAATCTTCACACAATTCAAGCAAGCATGCAAAGAGTATATAAGCAGCGGAAATTAAAGCATGCAACTTGCAAGAATGTAAAGGGAAGGGTTTGGAGGATTCAAACGCAATTGGAGACACGGATGTTTTTGTTGTGGTTCCGATAGGTGGTGCTATCGTACATCCACGTTGATGGAGACTTCAACCCATGAAGGGTAATGGTTGCGCGAGTCCACGGAGGGCTCCACCCATGAAGGGTCCACGAAGAAGCAACCTTGTCTATCCCACCATGGCCGTCGCCCACGAAGGACTTGCCTCACTAGCGGTAGATCTTCACGAAGTAGGCGATCTCCTTGCCCTTACAAACTCCTTGGTTCAACTCCACAATCTTGTTGGAGGCTCCCAAGTGACACCTAGCCAATCTAGGAGACACCACTCTCCAAGAAGTAACAAATGGTGCGTTGATGATGAACTCCTTGCTCTTGTGCTTCAAATGATAGTCTCCCCAACACTCAACTCTCTCTCATAGGATTTGGATCTGGTGGAAAGAAGATTTGAGTGGAAAGCAACTTGGGGAAGGCTAGAGATCAAGATTCATATGGTAGGAATGGAATATCTTGGCCTCAACACATGAGTAGGTGGTTCTCTCTCAGAACTGGTATGTTGGAAGTGTAGGTTTGTTCTGATAGCTCTCTCCATGAATGAAGAGGAGGTGGAGGGGTATATATAACCTCCACACAAAATCTAACCGTTACACACAATTTACCAATCTCGGTGGGACCGAATCAACAAACTCGGTCAGACCGATTTAGTAAATCTAGTGACCGTTAGGGTTTTCGGTGGGACCGACATGCAACTTGGTAGGACCAATATGGTTAGGGATAGGGCATAACATAATCTCGGTGAGACCGATTACACAAACTCGGTGAGACCGATTTTGGTAATTAGCTAACCAGAGAGTTGGTCAGGTAAACTCGGTGGGACCTATTCGCTCTTTTCGGTGAGACCGAAATGTTAAGAAAGGGAAACAGAGAGTTTACATTGCAATCTCGGTGGTACCGATCGCTCACTTTGGTTAGACCGAAATGTTACGAAGGGAAACAGAGAGATTACAATCCCATCTCGGTGAGACCGAGATCCCTATCGGTGAGACCGATTTGCCTAGGGTTTGTGGCAGTGGCTATGACATTTGAACTCGGTGGCGCCGGATAGAAAGAATTGGTGGGACTGATTTTGACTTTGGGTTTAGGTCATATGTGGATGTGAGAAAGTAGTTGAGGGTTTTTGGAGCATATCACTATGCACTTGAAGCAAGAGGATCATTAAGCAACACCTCATCCCTCCTTGATAGTATTGGCTTTTCCTATAGACTCAATGTGATCTTGGATCACTAAAATGTAAAATGTAGAGTCTTGAGCTTTTGAGCTTGAGCCAATCCTTTGTCCTTAATATTTTGAGGGATCCACTTTCATCATCCATGCCATGCCATTCATTGAGCTTTCCTGAAATATTTGTCTTGGAATAGCATTAGCTCAATGAGCTATATGTTGTTATGAATTACCAAAACCACCTAGGGATAGTTGCACTTTCAATCTCCCCCTTTTGGGTAATTGATGACAACATATAGATCAAAGCTTCGACAAATGATAATAAGATTGAAAAACATCGTCGCTTTGAGAAGCATGCGATAAGCAAGAGCTCCCCCTAAATTTGTGCATAGTTTAAGATTTGCTTTGGACTGCAAATGCACAAGGAATTAGGCTCGTGGGTTACTCTTCCATGTCACATACATCTTGGTGGAGCGCTCAAAATAATAAAGATTGAATACATGCACTCATCACCAAGCAAAGTGAATGATCATATAAGGATAAGTAAGATAATATCATTTAACAAGCATAAGTGTAGCTTATGATCAAACACATGATCATCAATGTCTCACGGATAATAGCATAGTATCTCAAGCAATCAAAAGCAAATAAAGTTCAACCAAGAAGACAAGAGAGAACAAAAGCAAACTCTCTCTCTCTCTCTCGAAGCCTATGATCTATACATTTTTCTCCCCCTTTGGCAACAAGTTACCAAAAAGTTCCTAGAAAATGCATAGTACTATATCGTCTCTCAGGCTTGGTCTTCAGTTGGTGGTGTAGAGATGGCTCCTTGGACGAAGACTTCAGTTTATGTGGATGGAGCTGGAGGTGTAGGTGCTGAAGCTGGTTGCACTGGAGCTGTAGCTAGTGCAGATGATGTGGCTCTAGTGTCTGTCACTGGCTCTGCAGCTGATCTCTGAGCTCGAAGCACTCTGGCAAATGCATCTGTAGTTGTCCTGCCCTTCCTCTCTTGCATGTCATCCTGTAGCTACTCCACACCTGACTGAATCTCAGTTACTTTGACATCTAAATCATAGAATTTTTGTTCCATGATTCTTTCCAGGCTCTCCTGGTATTGAGTTAGGGTGGCCAACCCCTTCTCAATCCTCAGAGTTGATGCTATCAAGTAACCAAGCTGGTCCTGCTTGTTCTTCAAAAAGTTCTCAGATGCCTCCTCTTGAGTTGGCATCTTGGCAGCCTTCTCTTTCTTTGCTTTCTCCTTCTTCTCTTGAGCTTGTACTGATGATGGTTCATTCTCATTCATCACAACTTGATTGTCCTCAAAGTCTGGATAGAGAACAAAGTGTTTCTTACCCAACAGATATTTTCCTGTGCCCATCTTTGAGTTAATCAACTCCTGAATTTGTGGGGCATATCCACAACTTCTCTTTTGGTCTGCTGTTGTCCTCTTGATAGTCTCAACCATGAGGCTCATGACCTTGAATTTCCGTGGCACATCAAATATGTGTAGCAAATTAATTGCATGCCCTCTGATCATGTTGTGGTCACCTGACTTGGGCAAAAGAGTGTGCCTTAGGATCCAGTTGATCGTTGGCAGCCCTGACAGAAGAAAATGGACTGACCCAAACTTGAAAGTCTCAAGAGCTTCGTCTAGGATCTCCTTGTACATATGTGACATAGAATTGTGATCCATCTTTTTCTTGGCATAAACGTCCAAGTCATCTTCACTCTCCTTTGGGGCATTGATCAGATTGGTCCATTCCTCAATAGTTGATTGGTATCTCGTACCTTCAGTCATCCAAACTATCCTGCCATCTGGATAGAAATGTGTTGTGGAGTAGAATTGCATAATGAGCTCATCATTCCAGTTTTTGAGCTTCTGCCCAACAAAGTCTGCAACTCCACATGCACTGAAGCTGTCATACACTCCAGGATAATGTTCTTCATTCTCCTTCATGTAGGCCAGTCGACCCACCTCATATCACACACTATACGCTTCTTGTCCAACAAGATTGTCTCATAGAAAACCTGTTGTTCCTTTGTGTTGAACCTATAATCAACAGCAGTCCTTCTCCTGGTGGCATATGGATCTGACTCTCTCCATAGCCTCAACCCTGAATCTCTCCTGATTTTCATGTTCTCAGCCACAGGATGAGCATCATTGTGGTCTGGAATCTTGGGTTTGAGCTTCCTCAGGACTTGTCCTTCATCATCTTCCTCAGCAGCAACTTCAGGCACTGGGGCCTTGTTCTTCTCAGCAGCTGGTATACTCCTGGTATTCCTCTTTGGTGCATTCTTGGGCTTGGAGGCAGCTTTGGGTGCTTCTTTAGGCTTTGATGTTGCAGCCCCTAACTTTATAGCATCACCCATCAGCTTTTGTGCCTTGGGTGCTGGTGCAACAACCTCTTCTTCCTCTTCCTCAGAGTCTCTCCTCATAGAGGGATTGCCAAGAACTTTGGCAGTAGTGGTTCTGACTCTCTTTTTCTTTTTATCTTGACCAGCAGCTTCATCTTCTGACTCAATAGTAAACTTCACGGTTTCTCCAGTGGCAACATTCCTGGGTTTGGAAGTGGGAATCCTTCTTGCAGGTGCCTTGATCTTCATGCCAGGATTTGTGGTCTTTGCTGAGCCATACTCCTTTTTGAGCACTACTTTCTTGGAAGTAGCCTCATCTTCAGCTGCCACATAGTCCTCATCCTCAGAGTCTGAGGTTTTCTTCCTTCTGGCTCTTGTGGCTGCTTTAGGCAAATTGCTAGGAGTGCTTCTGCTGCCATCATCTGAAGTGCTAGAGGGACTAGTGCCCTCACTCATGTGAATCTGCTCTTCTGACTTGTTCTGGCTGTCACTTTGGTCTGACATGATGCAAGCACTGACTGCTGACCCTATGAATAGTTATAGATAAGATAGAGTGGATGAGCATCACAAAATGCAGAGATTTTTGCAAAAGAATGATTCAAAAACTTAGTTTTACTTTTCCACAGAAAGCATTTCGGATCAACCGATTTCAAACTCGGTGATACCGAAGCAGTTTTGGAACCTAAACTAGTGATCTCGGTCAGACCGAGTCACAGTTTGGTGGCACCGAGACTGCTAGGGTTTCACAAAGTTCTAAAATCGGTCACACCGATTAGCAATTATTGGTCAGACCGATAGTTACTAGTGCAATGGCGTTAGCCGAATCGGTGGGACCGAGTTTTTCAACTCGGGGGGTCCGAGATGGTTTCGGTGGAAACCTAACCCTAAATTTTCAAATCGCATCTATTCTAAGGATTGTTTTGACTGGATAGAGGTGTTTCAATCGTGGCAAGAATCATAATGAACACAATGTGCTGAGAATCAGACGAGGATAGCATTGTGATCGAGTTCATGCCCTAGTTCGGTGATGAACTCGCTACGGCGGCAACGGCGGAGATGAAATCCGTTGACGGCGGAGAAGACCAGCGACAGGAGGCGGCTGGCGACGAAGTCGATGATCCGGAGACCTAGAAGGCAGAGCGAGCTATGCGCGGGCGAAGAGGTTTGGAGAAAGTTTTCCAAATTTTTGCCCATGTGAATATATAGCCCGACACTGTCGGTGTGACCGAGTGGAACGACTCGGTGGCACTGAGATGCATAACTGTTAACAGTTACAGCAACTCGGTGAGACCGAAAAGTTCAAATCGGTTGCACTGAGGTTGAAAACCTAGATTGACTTAGTGATCTCGGTATGACCGAAATGGAAGAATCGGTCAGACCGAAAAGCACAAAGAAGTTTTGGAAATTTAAGTCTATGACGAATCGGGGACTCCGAGTGCTCCTCACACAGAGTGGTTCGAATCTGACTTGATCAAATTTTGTGATGTAGCATGAATAGAGTTTGAGACAAGAAAAGCATAGATTGCTAGAGAAGGTTCTTAGGCATTCTTGTCCATCCACTTGGCAAAAGAAAAAGAAACCAATCAATCAAAACAACAAGTGGATGTCCTCAAATGAGTAAAATATGCAACCAACATGCTCACACAATAAAATGGCAAATGAAATATGTGGCAAAGCATGCTCAACCAATTCTAGCATCTATCAAACAATTGGCTATGACTAGGTCATCTATATATGAGTATATTGACTTAGGAGTCAAATGAGAACATTTGATCATAGGTCATACTCATCGTTTAAGCTCAAGTGGGGTTACCACTTTTACATAAAGCATTGATGTGTTCACATCATTAGAGTTGCTTTGACTCAATTCTTAGAGTTAAGCTCCCCCTAGATATGAGATCCCCCCTTAGAGGGATGAACTAACCTTGGGTTTTGTCAATGATGACTTCATGTAGGTGTTGAAGATGTGGATGCTCAACGTTGATGTAGATCATTTGGAGCAATCCTTTGGAGTGAGTTGCACTTTCAATACCTACATGGGTTAGTCCCACAAGGAACAAACAAGAATATCCATAGACATAGAGTGATGCACACACAAGATGATGTCCATGAAAACATTAGGTTACCTTGTCCCTTGCCTTACCAACATGAGGGTTTGTGACTCCTTGAACTAGTGCAAGATATGGAAGTTGATTTCACTTGTCCTTGCCATAATGATATGAGTGAAGAATGTTGGCGGAGTCACCCTCAAGAACACTCTAGTTCTTCTTCTTCGGGATCCACATCATCTTCATGGGAATCCTTGGAGTTGTAGTTGTACTTGATGAAGTAGAACTTGACGTAGTCTTGGGAACCCACTTGACCAAGGCCTTATGTGCTTCTTCAAATGCATCAATCTCCTCTTGAAGCTTGTCCTTGCCTTTGTTCTTGTGGTCTTGTGGTGGAAGATCATCTTGTGCTTGTGTTCCCTTGAAGGAAGTAGGATCATACTTCTCTTGTTGAGGAACAAACTTCGTCTTGGGGTATTGATCTTCTTCCCACTCAACTCCATTGGCATTGAACTTTCGTTCAAAACCAACACCTTGACTCTTCCGGTGCCTTCCTTGCTTGCGTAAAATTTCCTCGAATTGCTTACTCCCGGCAAGGCTCTTGTATACACATTTCTCTATAATTCCCTTCAATAAGATATTTTCTTGCTCAAGTTTAACTTGGCTAAGAGAATCATTAGTGGAATCAAGAGAACTACTAGAAGCAACAATATTGGATTTATCATTATTATTGTTACTACTAGAGGAAGAATCTTTCTTGTTCTTGTTACTAGACTTGACTTGAGGCATGTAAGTAGATAATAGTAAACACTTGGCAATGTAAGAAGAACTTTTCTTACGGAGATCATCATTGATTGTCTTTAAGAACTCATGTTCTTGCTCAAGATTGAGCTTTTCAAAGTGTAACTTCTCACGAGCCCTTAAAAGTTCTCGTTGATCTTCGAACATAGTTTCATGAGCAAACTTAAGAGTGTTTAGTTCTTTAGTTAGAAGCTCAATCTTCTCCTTATCATTGTCATTCGTTTTATCTTGATTAGCATGATTAATTGACATTTCATCATAGTATTCATTACTAGAGTTGTCAATAAGTAAATCATCATCACCTAACAAGTCATCTTCATCACTATTAAAATCAACATACTCGGGGTGTGTTACCTTAGGACCTTTGGCCATGAAGCATCTTCCAATTCCTTCATTTGGTGAATCAAATATGTCGTAGGAGTTGGTTGACACAAGTGCTAGACCGGCAACACCTTCATCTTGAGTATATTCGGAGTCAGAGTGATAGCTTCTCTCGGAGTGATTGTCGGAGTCGGAGCCGGATACCCATTCACCAACATGAGCTTGATGTCTTTGTTTTGTGTAGCTCTTTGATGACTTGTCCTTCCTTTCCGAATCCTTGCTTCTCCGTGAGGGTCTTCATTCATAACGATCATCTCTACTCCTTCTCTCTCTTGGTGGTGATTCTTCTCTTCTACTTCTTCTTTTTGGATAATCTTCTCTTCTTTTGTAGGGTGCCGTACACTCATTGGAATAGTGTCCGGGTCTCCCACAATTGTAGCAATTGCGCTCTCGACTAGAAGATCTTTTGTCATTATAGGACCTTGACTTAGAGCTTCTTTCTTTGCTTCTACTCTTGTAGAATTTGTTGAAATTCTTCACCATTAAGCTCAATTCTTCATTGAAGGTTTGTTTCTCACTTGATGATGTGGGGGCTTCACATGAGGCTTTGTAAGCACCACTTGACTTGTTGTGAAGTTCCTCCTTATCCTTGAGTGACATCTCATGAGCAACAATTCTTCCAATGACTTTCGTTGGCTTGAGATCTTTGTAATTTGGCATCATTTGGATCAATGTGCACACGGTATCATACTTTCCATCCAATGCTCTTAGGATCTTCTTGATGATGAATCTGTCGGTCATCCCTTCACTTCCTAAGCCGGCAATCTCATTTGTGATAAGAGCAAGCCTAGAGTACATTTCAGCTACACCTTCACCATCCTTCATTTTGAACTTGTCAAGCTGACTTTGGAGCACATCCAACTTGGATTCCTTAATGGAATCGGTACCTTCATGCATATCAATCAAAGTATCCCAAATTTCCTTTGCATTCTCAAGATGGTTGATTTTGTTGAATTCTTCGGGGCACAAGCCGTTGAAGAGGATATCACAAGCTTGAGCGTTGTATTGCAGCATCTTCAATTCATCTGCGCTAGCTTCACGGTTCGGTTCTCTCCCATCAAAGAATTCACCTTGCAAGCCAATACACACAATAGCCCAAACGGCGGGGTTATGTCCGAGAATATGCATTTTCATATTATGCTTCCAACTAGCAAAATTAGTGCCATCAAAGTAAGGACCTCTATGGTGATGATTTCCCTCGCTAGACGCCATACTCTCCTAGGTTGTGAAACCAATGCTATGACCACCAAAAGCTATGGAAATCAAAGCAAATAGAGACCAAAGCTCTGATACCACTTGTAGGACCTTGAAGTATGTCTAGAGGGGGGTGATTAGACTACTTGACCAATTAAAAACTTAACCTTTTCCCAATTTTAGACTTTGGCAGATTTTAGCTATCTTTGGACAAGTCAAGCAATCTTCACACAATTCAAGCAAGCATGCAAAGAGTATATGAGCTGCGGAAATTAAAGCATGCAACTTGCAAGAATGTAAAGGGAAGGGTTTGGAGGATTCAAACGCAATTGGAAACGCGGATGTTCTTGTCGTGGTTCCCATAGGTGGTGCTATCGTACATCCGCGTTGGTGGAGACTTCAACCCACGAAGGGTAACAGTTGCGTGAGTCCACGGAGGGCTCCACCCACGAAGGGTCCACGAAGAAGCAACCTTGTCTATCCCACCATGGTCGTCGCCCACGTAGTACTTGCCTCACTAGCGGTAGATCTTCACGAAGTAGGCGATCTCCTTGCCCTTACAAACTCCTTGGTTCAACTCCACAATCTTGTCGGAGGCTCCCAAGTGACACCTAGCCAATCTAGGACACACTACTCTCCAAGAAGTAGCAAATGGTGCATTGATGATGAACTCCTTGCTCTTGTGCTTCAAATGATAGTCTCCCAACACTCAACTCTCTCTCATAGGATTTGGATATGGTGGAAAGAAGATTTGAGTGGAAAGCAACTTGGGGAAGGCTAGAGATCAAAATTCATATGGTAGGAATGGAATATCTTGGCCTCAACACATGAGTAGATGGTTCTCTCTCAGAACTGGTAAGTTGGAAGTGTAGGTTTGTTCTGATAGCTCTCTCCATGAATGAAGAGGAGGTGGAGGGGTATATATAGCCTCCACACAAAATCTAACCGTTACACACAATTTACCAATCTCGGTGGGACCGAATCAACAAACTCGGTCGGATCGATTTAGTAAATCTAGTGACTGTTAGGGTTTTCGGTGGGACCGACATGCAACTCGGTAGGACCGATATGGTTAGGGTTAGGGCATAACGTAATCTCGGATAGAGAGATTACACAAACTCGGTGAGACCGATTTTGGTAATTAGCTAACCAGAGAGTTGGTCAGGTAAACTCGGTGGGGCCGATTCGCTCTTTTCGGTGAGACCGAAATGTTACGAAAGGGAAACAGAGAGTTTACATTGCAATCTCGGTGGGACCGATCGCTCACTTCGGTTAGACCGAGACGTTACGAAGGGAAACAGAGAGATTACAATCCCATCTTGGTGAGACTGAGATCCCTATCGGTGAGGCTGATTTGCCTAGGGTTTGTGGCAGTGGCTATGACATTTGAACTTAGTGGCACCGGATAGAAAGAATCGGTGGGACTGATTTTGACTTTGGGTTTAGGTCATATGTGGATGTGAGAAAGTAGTTGAGGGTTTTTGGAGCATATCACTAAGCACTTGAAGCAAGAGGCTCATTAAGCAACACCTCATCCCTCCTTCATAGTATTGGCTTTTCCTATAGACGCAATGTGATCTTGGATCACTAAAATGTAAAATGTAGAGTCTTGAGCTTTTGAGCTTGACCCAATCCTTTGTCCTTAATATTTTGAGGGATCCACTTTCATCATCCATGCCATGCCATTCATTGAGCTTTCCTGAGATATTTGTCTTGGAATAGCATTAGCTCAATGAGCTATATGTTGTTATGAATTACCAAAACCACCTAGGGATAGTTGCACTTCCAGGCTTCTTCTCTCTCTTTGATTCTCAATACAATGTTCTCCTTGATTTTCTTAGAGATCTATTCGATGTAGTACTCTTTTGTTGTGTGTTTGCCGAGATCCGATGAATTGTGGATTTATGAACAAGATTATCTATGAATATTATTTGGTTCTTATCTAAATTCTTATATGCATGATTTGTATCTTTGCAAGTCTCTTCGAATTATCGGTTTAGTCTGGCCTACTAGATTGGTCTTTCTTGCCATGGGAGAAGTGCTTAGCTTTGGGTTCAATCTTGTCGTGTCCTTTCCTAGTGACAGTAGGGGCAGCAAGGCACGTATTGTATTGTTGCCATCAAGGATAAAAAGATGGGGTTCATATCATATTGCTTGAGTTTATCCCTCTACATCATGTCATGTTGCTTAATGCGTTACTCCGTTCTTTTGAACTTAATACTCTAGATGCATGCTGGATAGCAGTCGATGTGTGGAGTAATAGTAGTAGATGCAGAATCGTTTCGGTCTACTTGACACGGACATGATGCCTATGTTCGTGATCATTGCCTTAGATGTCTTCATAATTATGTGCTTTTCTATCAATTGCTCGACAGTAATTTGTTCACCCACCGTAATACATGCTATCTCGAGAGAAGCCACTAGTGAAACCTATGGCCCCCGGGTCTCTTTTCCATTATATTGCATCTCTTTTACATATCGTTGAATCTCGATTACTATTTTGCAATCTTTACTTTCCAATCTATACAAAAAATACCAAAAATAATTACTTTATTATCTCTATTGGATCTCACTTTTGCGAGTGACCGTGAAGGGATGGAGAACCCCTTTATCGCATTGGTTGCAAGGTTCTTGATTGGTTGTGCAGGTATTTGGTGACTTGTGCGTCGTCTCCTACTGGATTGATACCTTGGTTCTCAAAACTGAGGGAAATACTTATGTTACTTTGCTGCATCACCCTTTCCTCTTCAAGGGAAAAACCAATGCAAGCTCAAGAGGTAGCATTGGACAATCCTCTTATGCAGGGGAAACCATTAGGGAGTGATGACCAACCCACTCCAAACAAAGAATTTTAGGAAGTGCCCCCCTATGAAGGTAGCCAAAGTAACCTCTTAAGGTTTATGTATAAGTCTCTAGCCCTCTCCTTGCTGAACTATAAGAAGACATGCGTATCTATCTCGGTGCATCGGTTCTCGCTCAAGCGAGAACCTCTTTTCCTACATGATACCGATGCACTGTAACATGTACGACTCCGGCCGCACTCTGGTATGAGGTGCTCCAAACCCCGATCGGAGTCAGGTCTCACGCTCGGGGTTGATATCCCTTGGGATCCCAGTGGATGACCTATCGGAGCACCGAAGCCCAGCTACATGGCTATAAAGTAAGTGTTGCCTGGGAGGAAACCCAGAAGTAAGTAGGTGTCTTTCTTAGTTTTGTATCTTTGAGTCTAGTTGCATTGATGTTTGCATTGGCACTTTTATTTTGTTTTGCATATTTGCTACTAGAATTGGCCTTGGAACAATCTTTGTCCATAAAAATTTAGCATATTGGTAGCCCAATATTTAGCTGCACACCTCCTCTTATTTTTGATGCAAAAATGCTATGCTACTAACATGAGGAGGAAGCACACAAAAAAATTGTGAAGTTCTGCAGCTCCAGGGAAAAAGATGGAGTACCATCGACCGCTACCAGTCGTATCCACACTTGTATGAGCTCATGGCCGCGAGCACAAGAGGACCAGAATGAAATACGGCCTACCATACGAGTGCTCGCGCTCATATGGATGGTCGTATGATCTGGTGGCCATGAAGAGCAACCCTATAGAGCAAAAGAGGGTGTTTCACATGAGCGCTTGCGCTCGTATACGCGCCCGTAAGAGAGGATGACGTTGGGCATGGACTTCCAGAGCAAAAGATGGTGTATCGAACGACCGGACCCAGTTGTACGTGCGCTCGTATAAGGGCAATAATACCCCCATTTTATTTATTTTAGACATCTGAGGTCGATGGGGTGTTTTCTAACCGATTATTTGCTTTGTTGTTTCATTTAATTACCTCTAAAGCTCCGTGACCAATAAATCTATAGCAACCTATGTTTTCTTTTATTATTCTTTTGGGATTATTCCATCTCTGCCCCCAATTCCTTAGTTGTGCTTAGTTTTCCCCACGCTTCAAACTTTTGCTTGCTTTTCCCCATTCCCTTAGCTGAAACTCTCACAAATGTTCATAACAGACATTTGCCGTCTTGGCCGTTAACTGACTTGTGGGGCCATGTTGGACTCTGTTGACTGTGGTTGTGGCTTCGCTGGTTGGGCCGTGTTTGTGTTCATAGGACGGGCCCGTTAGTTTGTTGGTAATAAATTAAAAAGGGAGCCCAATTAAAAAAGCCTGCTATGGATGGATGCAGCCTGCTATGCATGCCCGGCTTTGGCATCGATGTAGCCTGCTATGCTTGCGAACACCGCCACGCACGCATCTAGTGACCTAGACCTAATCGCATGCATGCACGCCGACACGCACGCATCGATCCGTGCCGCACAGTTGCCGGTGGATTCAGTCGCTCCGCAGCATCGTTTCACGCGTCGTGGGCATACGTGCCGGTGGAAGAAGGGGCAGGCTGCACGCACGGTCGCGTCCATATGTTGAGGTATCGGTTCACGCCGCAGGCTGCACGCACGCTCGTGAATGGGAGGCAGGCAGCCGCCAACGCAGAGCACGCAGAAGGGGGAGGCAGGCAGCCGCCAACGCAGAGCACGCAAAGCACGCTCGCATCGATTCACGTTCACAAATTGATGATCGCATTAGTTCACGCATGCACTAAGTCACGATCTATGCCGGTTGCGCGTGTAACCACTTCGTCTCCCCGGCTATTTAAACTGCCCTTCATTGCCTCTTCTTCTACAGATCCATCTGCGCCTCCAACTTCTCTTCTTCCCCCAAAAGCCAAAGCTGTTCCACTCAGTGAAGCGGGCAAGATGCAGTACAACGGGCCGACGTTCCAAGCGCCGCCCACCATGCCGGAATGGCGGTACCCCGCCAACGTCGTCGTCGAGGAATCCCTCCGCGTGTGGGTGTTCTCCCGCTAGAGGCGCAGCACTGAGCTTGCACGGGGGTTCCTCCGTGCGGGCTTCCACCACCTCCCGGCGGGCTCGCCGCCCATGTTCAACCTCGTGGAGCAGCGTCCCCACGCCAACGCTCCAGTGGTAGGTCTCGTCGTCCACTTCACCAACAGGTTCGATGCCTACTACGTGCTCGGCAAGGTGTATTGGTGTGGGTGCAAGTTCATCGCATTCACGACCTATAACATCTTCACTGACTTCGAGAGCGTCTTCCCCACTTGCAACCGCATGCACAGCCTCCCGTACTACGTCGGCGACAACGGCCTTGAGGAGGAGGAGTACTGAAGCCGGCGGCGAAGAAGACGGTGAAGCCGGCGGTTAAGGTGAAGACGACGGTGAAGACATGGCGGTGTTGCCCTAGCTACCCTATCTATCTACTATGTAGTGTGAGTTTGGTGTGTGTGTTGCCCGAGCTAGCTACCCTATGTATGTAAGGTTAATTATTAGGGATTATCTATCGGTGTCTATGTAAGAACTTATGTTGCCCTAGCAACCCTATCTAAGTTAAGTTATGTGTGTTATATTAATGCTTTGTTATGTTTGTATTTTGTTTGTCCCAAGTTTAGACACGGCTAATTGGCGTGGGAAAAATTAACCAAACAAACTAAAAATGATGTGTTTATAGATGCCTTCTAAAAATAAGAACATATTGTACATTTGTACACGGCTTTGGTTTGAGAGCTCTGTATTTTTTAGGTATTCAAAGAAGGGCTCCCTTCAAAGAATACTTTGGTTTTCAGAAATATTGAAGTATCAAATACTTTGAGATATTTGGCTTTAGTCAAAAGTGTAGTTTTAACTACACTATGTTTGAAGTATATAAAAAAGAGGGTTAGACCTCTTTTTCTAATCATGAAGTATTGGTTCGCTAGGCATAATAATACTGCGGTTTGCAAATACTTTGATTCTAAAAAATGAAGGGACCCATAAAGGAAAGCCAAAAAATTCCTCAATGAGATAGAAGAGATTGGGCAATCAAATTAATGAAAAAAGCAATTAGAAACAAAAAAGAACAAAGCAATCCTTCCTAAACAAAAAAAGAAACATCGCTTGTTTCTGGGCTTTCTCTTTGGGCCCGCGAACTAGGTTTTTTTAGCAGAACTGACGAACTCGAGGACAAAAGTTTGGCAAGTGCGAGAGAGAAGAGATGAACTTGATGTATATCCCTTGTGCTGCTCAAGTACTACTTACTGTCATCTGACGAGCTAGGGTATGATCCAACACTCGAGGTTATTAGCTAACAAAATAATCCTATCACTGAACTGGTAGTTGTTTTCTGCCGAAACTGAAAGTGTCGAAACTTAACAGTAAACTGCATACATTCAGAGATCGACAGTTGCACTAAACAGAGTTGCATTTGAGATAAACAGACTTGGATTGCTAAACAGTGGCAACAACAGTAGACAAACATCTCTAACGAGAGATGGCCATCAAGTAAAAAATTCCTAGAGCAAGTATTCCTAAAGCTATCAGATTGGATTGCTTCTTCAACTCAATAAGCTCCTTGAAGTTCTTGTTCATCTTCTTCAATTCCGTCTTCAGTTCGACATCTACCACCGTCGGGTATTCCGGACGCGCTGCTGCTGCCGGAGCGGCACTGTCATGGGGCAGATTGGACTCGCGGATTGCATTCCCCCTCGAATCCAGCAAGCCCGACCCTTGAAGCCTCTGGATGTAATCATCCATCCACTCGAAATGGTGGCATTTCTTCACGATCTGAAAACGAAATCATGTAACCTAAATCCAAATCTGACAGATTTTTTGAGAAATTAGAGATAAAGGATGCGAGTAAAACTCAGATCTAACCTACCCCTCCGGCTTGCTCTCGCATTTGACGAACTCGCGCCCAAAGTTCCCATTCTTCTCCTCCTTCGAAGTCAGCCGCTTCAGTGGCGCAGTCCGTGGGTAGTCAGTGCATCAAGTCATCGGCACTGGACCATACACCGGCCACGTGGAACGGGGGGCTGACGAGGAGGTCGACATATCGCCCGAGAGGAAGAAACAGAGGAATTGCTCGAGAGGAAGAAGAACGAGAAGATGGGGAAATAAATAGAGGAATTGCTCGATCTGCTCGATGCCTTTGTCTGTCAGATGGAGAAGAGGAGAAGGGGAAGCTGTATTGACGATTTTCCACATTGTATTTTGCAGTTTGAATATTTGAACCAACTCTTAACACTGACATGTGGTGGTCATGTGCGAAAAATACAATTTCATATGTAAAGTGGGGCAGATCGTAAAAAACCCGAGAAGGACAGTGCAGTAGCCAATCAGGATGCATCACGCGGATCGCGCATGCTTGCCCCACATCTGACGGGTGGTGTTTGACGCTTGGTAGGATCCGACGGCGCACGTTCGACGCTAGGGTTTGGAGCATTTCTGCGGGGTTATGAGCGAGTCAAGGGGGTTATTAGGGTTTGACCAGATTTCAAATGGCCATAACTAAATTAGAAAAAAATCGCAAAAATATAAAACAAACGTAGTTCGTCCGTTTATGAGACCTAGTTACCATAAAAAATATAAACTCGGTATAGGGGCGTTTTAAAAAAAACATTTTTTGAAGTGATCTGTCGAAATCAAGTTCAAATGTTTTTAAAAAATTCAAAAAAAATCAAAATGTTGTAATTCTTGCGCACATAGCCGTCATATGTGACAAGGTTATGAGAAAAAAATATAAACTTGGTGTAGGTCATTTTCATGAAAAAAGTCTTCACACAAATGAGCTATCACCTATGAACATTTTCAGAGTTCGTAGAATAGGGGGAGAGGGTTTAGGGTTTGAAAAAAATCAAAATAATTAAAAAAACAGAAAAATCTCCATAGCTTCATTTTGGAGTGAGTAAGAAGGATCTGAACTTACTTTTTCATTTTCATATCTAAAACGTGTTATTTGACGGTTTTGAAATAAAAGCATATTTTTTCAAAAAAATGTAGTAATATGAATATTAATCAATAAATAGTGAGACTTCGTTTTTACCCTATATATATGGAACAAGTGTTAATAAAAATATATATGCCTCATTTAGGCAAGGTCAAAAAAACTTGATTTCAAATAGGGCTGTTTACCCTAGCTTTCGAGCTCGTTTCTAGCACATTTCTCATTCGGACTGTTCACCTACGAATATTGGACTTCAAATGCTCGATCAAATACACCGCACAGAGCAATGAACCTCCAATGTTCAACTTCAACTTTGACTCGAATCCAAATTTTGGCCCAAATTCAAATATTGATTTAAATTCAAATTTTGATGGAAATTTGAATTCTGACTCAAATAAGAAACCAAAGTAGAAGCAACATTATTACAACTGATAAGTTTTCACAGTAGCTCAAATCTACCAAGTTTTAAGATGCCAACATCTTAATACAAATCTACCAAGTTTTAAGCGATCCACTCGCCCTCAAATTGACAACACAAACATTTCCCAACAACTTAATTCAAATTTTCGACTTGCTCCTTGTGTTTGCAGCTGGCTTCACCGTCTTGCTCCTGGTTTCCCTAGTTGAGATGCTCTTTTCTTTCAGACTCTTGTTCCTTTTGATCTTGGGCTTTACTTGGGGTTTTCCTCGTGGAGGTGCTGATGGAGTAGTTGCACTCGCCGAGCACTTGACGACCATTTGACGGTCATCTATGGGTTCAGTAATCTTTAAAGGCACAATTGGAAAAATTACGCCCTCCTCTTCCTCTCTTATAGATTCAAAACCATCAAAGGCCATGGTTTCAAAATCTTCTGCTTCTTCATCTCTTGGCCTTTTCTCCCTAGAGCTGGTAAATAAAATTATAAGCCATAGGCAAAAAAGAGAACAAATGCAAACAAAAGGGTAGCTGCATTCTACAAAGGGTGCAAACACATACCAAGATGCTTCATTTGCTGCTGCATTCTCCACTGCTTCATTTGCTGCTGCATTCTCCACTGCATCTTCAGTCTCCATTGCTGCTGCATTCTCCTCAGCATTGGCTGCTGTCCATCTTTCCTCCTCTCCAAATGATGCATCCACTGCATTGGTACAAAGCCTAGCAATATGCCCCAGAACTCCACATTTTTTGCAAGCACGCTTCTTTGGTAGACGACCCTCCTCACCTGCTCTAATCCTCTGGTTCCTTGGTCTTCCTGGTGGTCTAGTAATGACAGGAGCGTGGAGTTTGAACCCTGGATCTACTATGTTCCATTGATCTTTCCCCAATAGTGCAGGCACATTGTCAGCATAAGCAGCCATAAATTTGGCAACAGAGAAATACTCAGAGCAATATTGATCAACTTCACCATCTGCACCCCCGATAACGGTCATCAGATGTAGGGCATGTATGCATGGCTTCCCACGGATCTGCCATTGCCTACAAGTACATTCTCTAGTACTTAGGTTCACAGGATACCTCCATACCCTATTTTTAGTGTCAGTATAGGTAACCTCTCCCTCATATGTACCAGATCGAATACATTTCATCTTCAGTCCTCTTGCCTTCAAGTGCAATGCCTTAATCAGTGATGGGAGCATTTGATGACCAACATATTGTGTTTCTGCAATTCTTTTGCGAAGAGCCATCTTTATCATGATCATTTGCCTCATCTTGTCAAATGCTTGCCACAACAAGAGCCCTTTCACTGACTTGAACTTTGAATTGAAGCATTCTGCAAGGTTACTGGTCACATAATCTACTTTGCAGATTTCGTTGAATTTGCTTCTTGACCACACCTTGCCATGATGTGCATCCATGTACTCCTTCACAAGAGGATTTTGAGCATACAACACTCTCAAATGGTGTTCATGCTTCCTTTTGCTGCATGTGTATGATGCTGGCCATAAGTTCTCATCATAAACTTTACCTTTGAACTTCTTTTTGAAATTATGCGCTAGGTGTCGCATACATTCCCTATGCTCCACTCCAGGGAATACAATTTCCACTGCACTCTCTAAACCCTTGCAAGCATCTGTGTGTATAGCTAAACCTGGGGGTGTGCCTATAATGTTGCGCAACTGCTGCAGAAACCAGACCCAACTTTCCTCAGACTCTGCCTCCACCACACCAAATGCAACTGGGAATAGCCAGTTGTGTCCATCAACTGCAGAAGCTGCTACTAGCTGTCCTCTCCATCTTCCAGTCAAATGTGTAGCATCTACAGCCAAATAGGGCCTGCAACCATCTAGAAACCCCTGCCAGCAAGCCTTGAAACAAACAAAAGCCCTTCTGAAGCACTCCTTCTGAAATGACTTCCCTTTTATTTTGAATGGAACTGTATGCTTGTCAATCTCTACAACACTCCCTGGACTTGCCATCTCCACTTCAGCTTTGAAAGTGTAAAGCAGCTGAAAACTGTCATTCCATTGACCATTAATTCTGTCAAGAGCCTTTTCCCTAGCATTGAAAATTCTCATGTAAGGAATTTCTATCTTGTACTTCTCAAAAAGCTTCCCATGGAGTGCTGTTGGACCAAGTCCAGGTTCTTCTCTCAGCCAATCCAATATAGCATCTGCCACCCACCTAGTTTTTGCTAGCTTGGTTTTGGCCTTCCCCCCTCCCCCTCCAGGTGGACAGGTGTGCTTGTGTGGGTTTTTCTTTATCTGAAACAAAATAAAAGGGTAAAGAACAGTTAAGAAACCTTACTCAACGATCTGAAACTAAATTACTAAATGAACTTGGATTACCTGAATATATTTGCTCTTTCTCATATGAGATGCATGCAACTTCCACCTACACCTAGGATATGGACAAAAAACTGTGAACCTTGCTGGCTCACTCCTTTTAATCTTATAGGTGCTTTCAGATATAATGCACCATGTTGTCACTGCATTCTGACAGTCCACTATTGATTGGAAAATGGTACGTACAGTAAGCTCAGGTTTTTCCCTGTTCCACTCAATTGTTGGCATGTCATCACCATCGTATTCATCCTCGATTAAGTTGTCCATGTTCTCCACCTTCTCTTCATCGTCAGTGTCATCAAACCTAGCTTGGATGATGGGCTCCTCCATATATTCGTCATCCACTGCTTGCTGACTGGCTACATCGACCAGTTCAGGAAACATCATCTCGTCTTCATCATCATTTGTAGGCACTGCCTCGTCAGGTTCTGCATCTTCTTCTACACCAACTGCAGAAGGTACACGAGAAGCAGCAGCTGAATCGGAACCAGAATTGGCAGCAGGCATGTTTTGGCTCCATGAACCACTTGCTTTACTTGGTGTTGACCTACAAGGTGTGCCGGGGTGCTGGCCATTAGCACAGACAGATGATGTCTGAACTCCCTTCCCCTTCGCCTGTTCTGCGCGTGGCTGAAGCACATCGATTTGGAGTTTACCGAATCGGCAGCCAGCAATCCCAGCAGAAAGCAACGACATATGATCGTCGCAAGTTAGTGGGAGAAATCTTTGCTCATCACTGCTGAAGTAATACAGTTCAACAGCATCGGCATCACTC
Source organism: Triticum aestivum (assembly GCF_018294505.1). Taxonomy (NCBI): domain Eukaryota; kingdom Viridiplantae; phylum Streptophyta; class Magnoliopsida; order Poales; family Poaceae; genus Triticum; species Triticum aestivum. The sequence goes on from NC_057801.1 coordinate 447,397,033, forward strand.
CAGGGATAGGTGTTTCGGAGCTCAGCTCGCAAATCTTTGAAAGATATGCTGGTTTCTACCACTTTGGGATAGAAAAATGATGAAATCAAATGTGGTTTAGTACCACGCAGCACACTAGTTTCCATTCTAATCGCCAGCCGGAAAGCCAGCGCGGGATCAATCCTATTTTGTTGGGGAAAGGAAACAAAGGCTTCAGTTAGCGGGGTAAAATCGAGCACAAATTCGAACGATTCAAGCAAACAGAAGTCAAATACGGCCTACAATACGACTTAGAACGTCAATTCGAGAGGAAACAATGCTTACCTAGGTTTAATCCATGAATTATCTGCCGCGGATTTGACCCAATCCTCTCCATGGTCGACTGCATTCCGGGCGTCCTCACTCAACATCGCTGTGTAATCCCAGATGGGGAGGTGGGCTATATCTGGCGGAGACGCGGCATTGTCGACGAATGGTATAGGGCATAGGGTGGAGGAAACAACTGCGGTGGACGCGGCACGACGCCGACGGAGGGGCGGGGCGGCGTGGTGCAGTGCGTCCTATCTAGATCTGTTTTAGATTCAGACAAGCTGCCCAATACATGTCTCCTTGCGGTCCCACCCGTCAGCAAGCAACAGTCAGACGAAGACTCGGCCCCACTTGTCAGCAATTAACGGTCAATGGACGGTCAAGACGGCAAACACCCGCTATGAGCATTTGTGAGAGTTTCAGCTAAGGAAGAGGGGAAAAGTGAGCAAACGTTTGGAGCATGGGGAAAAGTGAGGACAACTAAGGAACCAGGGGCACTAATTTAAATATCCCTTTTCTTTTCTGATTGGGTATACAAACTCCATCCGTATACTGAATCGATGCTTTTATTTTGTGTGTTTTTTTGCAGGGAATTGAACCTTATGTGGTGATGTGTACGGTATGGTGCCAACCGTATGAAGATCCGCACAAGCCACTTGGCTGCGTCCATTCGATAAGCTTCAACTTCGAGTACCCGATAATTTTTTCCAATTTGAACCTTGCTCAAATAAAAGTTGTTTAGTAGTAAGTTTGTCACCTTAAGTGAGAACTCTTTTAAATTAGGCACTTAGGGGCAGCACACTCATGTTTTATATTTTGTCTCACACACACTTAATCCCAACCTAGGAGAGTTATGAGGCAAATGTTTTTTATCACTTGTGTTGCTAAATTTTTATCACTTGTGTTGCTAAACCTTGATGCTACCAAAAAAACTCGAAAAACCCTAAAAGCACAAAAATAGTTTGTTTTATTTTTAGTTTTTTAGTGGATTCTATTGGATGGCAACCACCGGACCACAACAAGGAGATCGTAGAAGCAAGGTCCATGTCTCTTAAAGGAGAGGTTATTTGAACCTCAAAGGTAAAAGTGTCTAACCCTTGCTTTAACTTAAGCTTGGGGAGGTAACCACTTCTCGCACTCTCCTTGAAAAATTGCATTTTCTGTTTTCTTTCGTAGTTATTTGGTATTGCAAAGTTCTAAGCTTGGGGAGGTTATGTTTGCATGCATAGTGTCTTATGCAATGTTCATTATCATAGGGTTTTCGTGCTATCGTGTATCTTGTTGTTTTTACATGCTTGTTTTGCTTTTGTTTCACATAGTATGATGAAATCTCATGACCCTTTGAAATACATTGCCATGTTCTTTTGTCCAAAAACCAATAAAGGAGTCCTTTGAACTGTTGCTTTTGTTGCACCTAATAACTTAAGTTGCGGATTCTAGTGGTAACTTGAGTATCGATTGAATAATTGTATAGGTTTTTTGTTGATGAACCCAGCCTCTTTGGTTGACTGGGACGCACAACGGGGTTAATCCCCTCCAAACTATCCCATCAGGGTACTTAGCTTTTCATTCTTATGCAATATGACACCGCAATTCACTTGTGTAGTGTTTGAGTTCTTTATGATTAATGCGAGTTCGAAGCCTATGCACTTCTGTTTATCTTTTATGGCTAGCCTCTACGGTACCGTGCATTGCCCACTCTCACAACAAGACTTGGCACATACTTCGCATGTACCAGTACAAAAAAAACACATCCATGACATTTTGGGCCGAACGATGTTTTTTCATGTCATGCTTATGACACTTCTATGACGATAATTGTGACAAAACCCGGTATCATCATAGATGTGGTGGGCTCCTACTTCTATGACAAAAAATCATGACAGATAATGGGATTTTCGTCCTGGGCGGGCCGGAGACGCACCTGCATGACATTCTTTGGGCCGTCCATGATGGAAAAAATCATGGTAGAAGCGAGGGCGAGGAAAATTTTGGGAGTCCCCAGTCACGATGGGCGGTCAGGTCCGAGCGATGCACGGAGGTTTGCATGTTTCTCTCTTACACATATGTGTGTGTGTGTGTGCGCGAGCCATTGCGCTCTAACTGAACCCGAGCGAGGCGCTGGGCTCTAACTGAACCCGAGCAATTGCACTAGCTACGTTACTGAACCCCGATCGATCCCTTGTTGTTAACTGAACCCGAGTGATTCCTTCGCTACTGCTGCTAACTGAAGTTGATCGAAGCTACCTCTTGATGAATAGTTCCTGGTGGGGGTTGGATGAACAAGATCCCATGGTAGTAGAGGTTGTTTCCGCTGGATGAACATGATCCCGGTCGAGGAGGTGGGGGTGGATGAACAGTAGCCGGAGGAGGGACCCCATGGAGGGCTGGTTAAACAGGACCCCATGGAGGGGCTGGTTGAGCAGGTCCCTGTGGAGGGGTGGTTGAACAGTAGCCGATGGAGGCTGATACGTCTCTAATGTATCTATAATTTTTTATTGTTCCATGCTATTATATTATCTGTTCTGGATGTTTAATGGGCATTAATATGCTATTTTACATTATTTTTGGGACTAACCTATTAACCGAGGGCCAGTGCCAGCTTTTGTTTTTTTGCCTATTTTAGAATTTTGCAGAAAAGAAATACCAAACGCAGTCCAAACGGAATGAAACCTTCGTGATGATCTTTCTTGGACCAAAAGCAACCCAGAAGACTTGGAGATGAAGTCAGAGATGCAACGAGGAAGCCACGAGGCAGGAGGGGGCGCCTATGGGGTAGGGCGTGCTTCCCACCCTCGTGGGCCCCTCGTGGCTCCCCTGACCTAGTTCCTTCACCTATATATACTCTTATACCCTAAAAACATCAGGGGGAGACACGAAACCACTTTTCCACCGCCGCAACCTTCTGTACCCGTGAGATCCCATCTTGGGGACTTCTCCGGCGTCCTGTCGGAGGGGGATTCGATCACGGAGGGCTTCTACATCAACACCATTACCTCTTCGATGAAGCGTGAGTAGTTTACCATAGACCTTTTGGTCCATAGTTATTAGCTAGATGGCTTCTTCTCTCTCTTTGATTCTCAATACCATGTTCTCCTCGATGTTCTTGGGGATCTATTCGATGTAGTGCTCTTTTGCGATGTGTTTGCCGAGATCCGATGAATTGTGGATTTATGATCAAGATTATCTATGAATATTATTTGGTTCTTCTCTAAATTCTTATATGCATGATTTGATATCTTTGCAAGTCTCTTCGAATTATTGGTTTAGTTTGGCCTACTAGATTGATCTTTCTTGCAATGGGAGAAGTGCTTAGCTGGGTTCAATTTTGCGGTGTCCTTTCCCAGTGACAGTAGGGGCAACAAGGCACGTATTGTATTGTTGCCATCGAGGATAAAAAGATGGGGTTTTCATCATATTGCTTGAGTTAATTCCTCTACATCATGTCATCTTCCTTAATACGTTACTCTATTCTTTATGAACTTAATACTCTAGATGCATGCTGGATAGCGGTCGATGTGTGGAGTAATAGTAGTAGATGCAGGAAGGAGTCGGTCTACTTGACACGGACGTGATGCCTATGTTCATGATCATTGCCTTAGATGTCGTCATAATTATGCACTTTTCTATCAATTGATCGGCAGTAGTTTGTTCACCCACCGAAATCTATGCTATCTTGAGGGAAGCCACTAGTGAAACCCATTCCCCGGGGTCTCTTTTCCATATTATTGAATCTCGTTTACATCTTGCTAAGTTTTCGATCTACTATTTTGCAATCTTTACTTTCCAATTTACAAACCAAAAATACCAAAAATATTTACTTTACCGTTTATCTATCTCTATCAGATCTCACTTTTGCAAGTGACCGTGAAGGGATTGACAACCCCTTTATCGCGTTGGGTGCAAGTTGTTGATTGTTTGTGCATGTATTCGGTGACTTGTGCGTTGTCTCCTACTATATTGATACCTTGGTTCTCAAAACTGAGGGAAATACTTATGCTACTTTGCTGCATCACCCTTTCCTCTTCAGGGGAAAACCAACGCAAGCTCAAGAGGTAGCAAGAAGGATTTCTGTCGCCGTTGCCGGGGAGATCTACGTCAAGTCAAGCCATACCAAGTACCCATCATAAACTCTTCTCCCTTGCATTACATTATTCGCCATTCGGCTCTCGTTTTCCTCTCCCCCACTTCTAAAACGATTTTTGAAAACCTTTGCCTTTTCTTCGCCTTCTTCCCGTATGTATTTTTGTTTGTGTTTCCATGTGTGAGGGAGTCCTGGACTAAGGGGTCCTCGGGTGTCCGGGCTATGTGATATGGGTCGGACTAATGGGCCGTGAAGATATGGGATTAAAGACCTTTCCCCATGTCCGGACGGGACTCTCCTTTGCGTGGATGGAAGCTTGGCTTTCAGATCATGCATCTTCCTTTCGTTGTAAACCGACTCTGTACAACCCTAGATCCCTCCGGTGTCTATATAAACCGAAGGGTTTAGTCTGTAGGGCAAGAACAATCATACATGCTAGACATCTAGGGTTTAGCCATTATGATCTCAAGGTAGATCAACTCTTGTAACCCCTATACTCATCAAAGTCAATCAAGCAGGAAGTAGGGTATTACCTCCATTAAGAGGGCCCGAACCTGGGTAAACATCATGTCCCCTGCCTCCTTTTACCTTCGATCCTTAGATGCACAGTTCAGGACCCCCTACCCGAAATCTGCCGGTTTTGACACCGACATTGGTGCTTTCATTGAGAGGTCCACTGTGTCGTCGCCAGAAGGCTCGATCGCTCCATCAATCATCTACAACCATACCGCCCTGAGGGAGACTTTTCTCCACGGCCAAATCTTCGTATTCGGTGGCTTCGTAGTGCATGCCAATTCGATTGGCCATCTGGAGCAGATCGACAGCTACGCCCGTGGTCATCACATCAGTTTTGGAAACCTAAACTATGTCGCCGATATCCAAGGAGACTTGATCTTCCAAGGGTTCGCGGCCTCGACCACAGCTCCGGCCTTAGATCCAGAACATATCACCAAGTCCGAAGACGGGAGTTTAGAGCCTGCTGGACTCTCCGCAGCCATAGAGCTCAACACCGAAGATACGGAGGGGGTCGTTTCACCGGCAGGCCCGGAGTCACTCCAGACTTCCTTTATCAACATACAAACAGACTCATCCCCGAACATCAGCTCCGAACTCTCGAGGTCCGTGTTATGCGAGCTCGGCCGGGGAACTTCCGTCCCGCCCAACTCCATGGACTCTCGCTTCCCCATCCAAACCTCGCTCTTGAACAAGGCCCTGGACTTAATGCGATCTCTCGCCATTGCAGAAAAATCACTGTCAAACTACACCCAACCCATACTAGGGGATAAGAGCGGGGAATTTCATGTCCCACCCACCACCCACTTCATAGCATTGTCGAGGATTTAACCGACACGCTCGACTACGATTCCGAAGACATCGACGGTATGGACAATGATACCAGAGATGAGAAGAGCCAGAACCCGCCATTCACTGGACGCTGGACGGCCACTTCCTCGTATGACATATACATGGTGGACACACCCAAAGAGGATGATGACGACAATGGGAAGGATCTAGAGGACAAGCCTGCTGAAGCACCTCCGAAGCATTGACGTCAGCGGCGATGATCAAAATCGCATCACGAAAAAGACAGCAATATCGGCACCGGACACAATAATACCCCGGAGAACGCCAAAGACCAAGATGCCCCTGTCGAGCCAACATCCAAACATGATGATTGGGAAGAGGGGCAAGTCAACCCCGATGATCCTATCGGGAATGAGGGCTTGGAGGATAGTAATTACCTACCGATCTCCGAAGAGGACGAGAGCCTCGGCGATGAAGACTTCATCATACTAGAGGAACCCCTCGAACAAGAGCGCTTTAAGCGCTGGCTAATAGCCATAGCAAGAAGCTTGAAAAAGAAGCGGCAGAAACTTCAAGCTGATCAGGATTTACTTAATGACAGATGGACTAATGTCCTGGTAGACGAGGAATACAGCCTCGAACGCCCAGCTAAGAGTTACCCAAAGCACAGGCTGCTATCCCAATTTGACGACGAGGTCCCGAAACCTATACCGACAGCGTGTAATGCCACAGACGGACTTGACTGACCACCTCATGGCTGGGACAGAGCGGCAACTCAAGCCGAACACCAGACCACACCACCTCGCCCTAGAGGCAGAGAGACAGCGGCTGCAAGATACACATACGACCTGCGACAGGACCTGGACAATAGAGCCAGTCATACCAGATCAATCTATGGATCAAGGGGGCGTGTGCCAGCACGAGAAGACGGCCATCAAGCCTGGCACGACAACCACAACCTCGCCCGGGCTGAAAACTGCATACGAACTTCATCCGAACTGCATCATGATGTTGCCCGATATAGAGGCGTCGCACACCCCCTATGCTTCACCGATGAGGTAATGGAGCACCAGTTCCTAGAACGGTTTAAACCCATGAACATTGAATCATAAGATGGCACAACAGATCCCGCAATATGGATTGAAGATTTTCTTCTCCACATCCACATGGCCCGCGGTGACGACTTACTTGCCATCAAATACCTCCCTCTAAAACTTAAGGGACCAACATGGCATTAGTTGAACAGCCTCCCAAAAAACTCTATTGGTAGCTGGGAAGACTTGGAAGACGCCTTCAGAGACAACTTCCAAGGTACCTATGTTCGGGCCTCGGACGCCGATGACCTTAGTCACATAATCCAGCAACCCGATGAATCAGCCCGGAAGCTCTGGACCAGGTTCTTAATTAAAAAGAACCAGATTGTGGATTGTCCGGACACCGAAGCCCTCGCGGCCTTCAAACACAGCGTCCGAGATGAATGGCTCACCCAACACCTTGGCCAAGAGAAGCCGAAGTCCATGGCAGCCCTTACCACACTTATGACCCGCTTTTGCGCAGGAGAAGATAGCTGGCTAGCTCGTCGAAGCACTAGCACCAGCGACCCAGGCACCTCTGAAGCCAAGGACGGCAATGGCAAACCACGACGCGATAAGCACAAGCGTGAAACAATAATTAAGACATGAAGGTCAACGCCGGATTCAGTGGCTCCAAATCCGGTCATCGGAAGAAGCCATTCAAAGGAAACAAAGATGATCCATTCAGTTTCGACAGAATACTTGATCGGCCTTGCCAGATTCATGGCACCCCCAATAAACCTGCCAATCACACCAACAGAAATTGTTGGGTCTTTAAACAGGTCGGCAAGCTCAACGCCGAACACAAGGGGAAAAGGCTGCCCAGCGAGGACGACGAAGAAGAGCCTCGCCCACCGAACACAGGGGGCCAGAAGCAATTTACCCCCGAGGTCAAAACAGTGAATATGATCTATGTCACCCACATCCCCAAATGGGAGCGCAAATGCACATTAAGGGACATTTACACCGTAGAACCGGTCGCCCCAAAATTCAACCCATGGTCAGCTTGTCTGATCACCTTTGATCGAAAGGACCACCCGACCAGTATCTGTCATGGAGGTTCGGCAGCTTTGGTCCTTGACCCAATCATCGAAGGATTCCACCTCACGCGAGTCCTCATGGACAGTTGCAGTAGCCTTAACCTGCTTTACCAGGACACCGTCCGCAAAATGGGTATTGATCCATCAAGAATCAAGCCCACTAAACTACCTTTAAAGGAGTAATACTTGGTTTTGAGGCCCGTTGCTCGGGCTCAATAACAGTGGAAGCCGTCTTCGGCTCGCCAGACAACTTCCGCAGTGAAGACTTGATCTTCGATATCCTCCCCATCCGCAGTGGTTATCATGCACTGCTCGGATGGACCGCTTTCGCTTGATTCAATGCGGTCCCGCACTATGCTTAATTAAAGCTCAAGATGCCCGGTCAATGCGACATCATAATAGTCAATGGAAACACAAAACTCTCCCTCCGTACGGAGGAGCACACTGCGGCTCTCACGGCCGAAGTGTAGAGCTGCCCTATCAAGCCGCACACCTCATCGGCCATCAAACCACCAGGACTTTGTTAAAAGAGTACGGTCAGTCCCGCAAGCTGATGGCTTGGTACTTCCAGAGCTAGAATAGCAGTTTTGCCTCCGTCGATCGCCGCACATACTAGTGGAATTCATACCGCGCATGCATTATTATGCACTCAAAATACCTTGGGCATCAATGAAGGCACAGTATGGGCAGGTCTATAGTATGGCTCGACCCTGTATGACCTTCCACCTTTCTTTGATTACTTTTTCTCTCATACCACAGGTGTATTTGAACCTATATATCCTACGGACTTACAAGGACTCTCTTTGAGCCCAGTTCCGTGCAGATAACCGTAGACCATTCCTTTTAAGGAACCCCTCTCTACAAGGCAAAAGCAGCGCAGACGTGCGGCAGGATATCCAAAGGACTCTTCAGACCAAACCTTATTCAAAGGACCTGTATTGAGCTTTCTCCTTATTATTAGACCCTCGGCATGTAGAATGGCTTTGGTGCTTATGGTACACTCTATAAGATCACGTTTTGACGTATAAATCAGATCGTAGTGAGGACAATTATTTGGTATCAACTTTATTCATAAAACTGTACTCCGTCTCCTCAGTTGTCTCACTCACATACCTCGACATCCATTGCCAGGGGCTCTAAACGTCCACATTTGTGTTGCCAAACAAAAGCCCGAAACAGCTTTGTAGCACACTCAGCATCCCGAACATGGCATTATATGCATCGGCTCCGAATCATGTCTTTGGTCAATAGTTGGGTTGCCCGACTCCTGTGTTTGCTACCTTACATTCTGTTTGTTCGGCTAGGGTAGTAAAGGGAGAACTACTGCAATTGTGTTTCTGGTTCGTCCGGTCAAGCACCTCAGTAGAGAAAGCCGAAAACTGAATGTCATGATGCGGCGAGAGCTGGTCAGCCATTCGGCGACTTACTAAATCTTTAACAATTTTTTCCGTATTAAATGAAGGACTGTTTTTTCCAGTCATATACGTAACATATCCGCATTCGGATAGCCGCATACGTACCAGGGGCTATTTTATAGCCCCATCGTCAAACTCCTATGGCTAAGTGAGAGTGGTAAAGCCATATAGTCTGATTGCCTGGTTCGCCGCACTGACACCTCCGTTACGGACCAAGACGTTGGGACAAGAGTGCTCATGTGCCTTTCTGAACACACCCATAGCATCTATGTGGGGGCCGAAGCCCACGACTGGAAAAATCTCAGGCATACAAAAATGACCGCACAGGAGGAAAGAACTTTCAGATAATGGCACAAATATATCACAAAGCCATAATATATACAATAAACACGTCCAGGTCGTTTGGATACATTCATTCGAATATAATGTCCTTTGAGCATTGACCCTCTATCAAGCGAGCACCCTCTAAGACGTCGTCTAAATAACGCTTTGGCGTGCGGTGCTCCTTGACTTCGGGGGGACCCTCAACCGTGATAACGACGGCCTTCATATTCGCCTAGTGCACCTTGATGCGGGCGAAGGCCATCCGTGCACCTTCTATGCACACTGGTCGTTTGATTGCATCGATTCGGGGCACGACATCAAGGAGTCGCCGCACTAGGACAAAATAGCTGCTCGGAACGGGTTCGGTCGGCCACAGCTGGAGTATGACCTCCTTCATGGCTGCTCCGGACATCTTATACAATTCGGCCCACTGCGCCATTTGGTCGTTCAGCAGCGCCGAGCGCTCCTGCGTCACGAACTGCGACCAGAACGGCTTCTCCATCGCATGCCTCTCCTGGGCTCGGTAGAATTGCGCAGCATCGGCGGCGCTCTTCGGAAGATCCGCGAAGGCATCTGGAGAACTCCATAGTCGATTAAGCAAGGCATACCTCTGATCGCCAAACTTAGACTGTAAAAGAAAGGGCTTACCAGCCGCTATCTGTCTGTCCTGTCGGATCTCCTCGTGAGCCGCTCGGGATTCGGACCTCACTTCTTGGGCTTCCTGAAGGGCCTTGGCGAGTTCGGCCACCTTAGCTTTATTCTCCTCCTCGAGGAGCTCGCACTTGCGAGTGGTGTCCTTGAGATCTTGCTCAACTTTGGATACCCGCTCCTCGAACTGGCGCCGGGTGGCCTGTTCGTCCTTCAAATCGGCAGCCACTTTCTCAGCGGCCGCATCGCTCACCCTTGCCTGCTCCTTCGCGCAGGCAAGGTCACTGCTGAGGGTCTCGACCTCAGCAGCGCCATCTGCAATTATGCATATAGCAGCGCATAAGCTTCAACTTAGCATTTGCAAACTAATTCAATCGTATATGGACCACTTGGAACATACCTTGCGCCTCGTCGAGCCGCTTATTAATCCGGATATTGTCCTTGTCGACCAGCTGCAGTTTTCGCTTTAGTTCGGAAACTTTGGCGGCCTGAGCGGTTGCTGCTAACAGTGAAGCCTATTTTTTTATCAAAAATATAAGTATGTTATTTCATGCAGATATCTATAGACCCTCTGTTCGCCCTCTTTCATTGGCCAAACAGAGTCTCGGGGGCTACTATCTATATACAGGCAGATTTTTTTATATGGAAAGCGGCTAAAGACATTACATCGCATACCTCGAAGCCTATTAGTAGGCTCGTGAAGGCTTCATTTAGTCCGCTCTTAGCGGACTGAACCTTCTCAACCACCGTACCCATCAAGGTACGGTGCTCCTCCAAGACGGACGCACTCTACAGAGTATCCATCAGCATGTTCGGCGCCTCTGCATTAGTAGAGCTCGCCGCTGGAATAGCCATCTCCCCCTCCTTCTAGAACCGTTTGGGTCTCCGGAACAGTATCCGACCGGGGGTCGGATGATCCAGGACCCCTGTTACCGGTCTCCATGGGGGTTGCGCCCCTCATCTTCTCGGCAGCCACGGCGTCATCCTCCGACGCTATCTTGGTCCCCTCCCACACTTCTTCGGAGCCCAGATAAATCCTTTGGGATGGCACCTCGGTGTCGTCCGCCCTAAGAGGCTGGGAAGCTTGTGGAGGCGTCTCGCTCTCCATCTTCTCCGGCGAAAGATCCCCTGATGACGATGATTCTTGAGGAATGTCACGGGCCGGACTGGAACACGAAATTTGATATTATTCTTATAATCTATAAAAAGATTAGATGTACATAAGGCATCTTAAGGTACTTACGATTCGGCAAGGGGCTTGGCTCAGGGGCGGTGCTTGGGGATAGCTTCAGTGACCGAATCCGAATCATTCGAGAGGGATATCTTTCCCCTCTTGGACGCTCCCTCCTCCGGATCTACGGAGGCCACCCTCTTTTTCCCTTTGGGAGGAGGGTTCTCCTCTTCCTCCTCCTCCTCCTCCTCCTCCTCCTCCTCCTCGTCTTCGCCTTCCTCATGAGAGGAAGGAGCCTCGGTTCCTCCGGACATGGCGCCCGAAGTTTCTTCGTGATGGAGGCCACCTTCGGCCTCCTTGCTCTTCTTCTTCTTGTCCTTCTTTGCCGGCGCCTGGTAGGGCGCCGGGACCAGCATCTTCATCAACAGAGTCTCGACTAGGTTTTCGGGGAGCGGTGTCGGACACTTAATCCGCTCTGCCTTCTTTATCCAGTCCTATTCAGGAGATGGAATTTTCAGGACCCCTCCCTAAGTTTGACAAGCTAAGTAATGTTCGGAAATATGATACTTACGGGGGATGCCGAATTGTTGCAGTCAAGGCCAGTGTCGTCAGACATCCTTGGCCATGTCTTCTGCTTCTTGAAGAGCAGCTTCCAGATCCCTTTGTGCGTTGTGCCAAAGAATCGCTGCAGGGTCTATGGCCCCTCCGGATTAAACTCCCACATTTTGAGAGGCTGTCGTTGGCAAGGGAGAGCTCGGCGGATGAGCATCACCTGAATCACATCAGTAAGGGTGATATCCTTTTTTATCATACTCTTGATATGCTTCTGCAGTGTCGACACTTTGTTAGGGGATCCCCAATCTAGACCCTTGTTGGTCCAAGATGCGAGACGCAACGGAGGTATAGATCTGAAAGCAGGAGCAGCAGCCCACTTGGTGCCGCAGGGTTCGGTGATGTAGAACCACTCTTGCTGCCACAGTTTGACGGTATCCACAAATATCCCTTTGGGCCAGGTAACATGGTTGAGCTTGCTCACCATGGCGCCACCGCACTCGGCGTGTTGGCTTTCAACCACCTTTGGCTTCGCATTAAAAACCTTGAGCCATAAGCCGAAGTGTGGGGGGCGCGGAGGAATGCCTCACACACGACGATAAACGCCGAGATGTGGAGGAAGGAATTCGGGGCCAGATCATGGAAATCCAGCCCGTAGTAGTACATGAGACCTCGTACGAAGGGGTGGAGGGTGAACCCAAGTCCTTGGAGGAAGTGGGGAATAAAAAACACCGTCTCACCGGGCTCCGTGGTGGGGATGATCTGCCCCGGGGTCGGAAGCCTGTGTTTTATCTCCTTTGTCAGGTACCTCACCTCACGTAGATCTTTGATGTCCTTCTCCGTTATGCAGGCACTACTGCAAGATGCTGCTAACGTGATACTACGATAAGAGACCCTTCAAGAAACTGTGTGCGATGCAATAATCGCAAACGGTGGTGTCAGAGAACCGTCAAAAATGTCCAAAACGTTTGCGATGACCGATCAATCAAACACGGTTCAGATTTTAGTTGCATGTGCGATGTAGGGCATATGGTTGATTCAGCCGAACTATTTGTGATGAGGAAGAACAACAAAAACGGGCAGCCATATCAATGTGTGTGCGATATACGACATACAGTTCCCTCTGATGAACTGTGTGCTATTAGGGAATGCAACAGAAATGGTTGGCCAGATGAAGGTGTGTGTGATATACGGCATACGGTTCACTCGGACAAACTGTTTTCGATTAGGCAAGAGAACGGAAGCGGTTCATCTTAACAAGATGTGTGTGATATGCGGCATTTGCGATCAGCCCAAAGAACACAAACGATTCGTGTAAACTAGATGTGTGTGATACGCAACAAACAGCCCACTCGGATGAACTGTTTGGGATGGAAAATTATAACATAGACGGTTACTATAGTAAGTTCGTCTGTGATAGTGGGCAGACACGTACACGTACATCTGAGAACAAGGGCCCATGTTTCGGGCTTCCGATGTGTGGCATACGGTTGATCCAAAAGAACTGTTTGCGATGAGACAGAACAACAAAAACGGAGCTTTGTGGGCCCAGAACCATCAATAAATTTTGACTTTGTTCCTCCTCACATTGCAGATTACAACGCAATAAGTAATTGCAAATCTGTTCACACAGATCAAACTTATATGTGTTCACACTTAGCACCGGGCTATAAAAGCTACACACTCGAAAATTACTTCACATTTCCTCTCCTCATCACCTACAAAACTGGTCTTTCCTGTCAAGTCATTCCGCCATGACCGGTAGGAGGAGTTTCGGGTGGGCATATAACCAGGCAGCAAAGACCAAGGCCGCTGAAGCACTAGAGAGGTCCCGCCGCAAACGGCAGTCGCAGCTTCAGCAGAGATGTCCCGGCGCGCTGTGGAGCCCTCGAACGAGCTCTCACGGGCACGCGAGGGCTCTCACAAGCGCACTCGCTGTGTCGGCGGTGATCACGACGAGCTGGCATTGCTGAAGTCCTTGGTCGGCAATGACGACATTCTCGCTGGCCTCATTAAGCAGAAGGAGCTGGTAGACGGCTTGATGAAGCTGCTCGAGATCAGCGATGCCTTGGTTGACAAGGCGACCGGCCTCGTCGAGAAACTCATGGGTGACAATGCGAAGCACCTCAAGGCACTCACCGAGGAGGAGGAGGAGGCCGCCGGCTGGAAAATCCTGCATGAGCAGAGCAGTGCCTCGGGGATGACGCTCATAGCGGTCGTCGAGGAACTAATGGGTGACTTGAGGAAGATCCAGATCAAGCGCGAGCAGGAGGTGGAGGAATTCGTGGCTGCTTTAAAGCAAAACTGTGAGGAATTGAGGATGGAGCTGGAGGATGTCATCGCCCGACGATCCATCGAAGAGTAGATACAATAGAGATCTACTCCCTCCGTTCTGATTTACTCATCGTGGTTTTAGTTCAAATTTGAACTAAAACCACGACGAGTAAATGGAACGGAGGGAGTAGATCATTGTCTATGATTTCCTTCTTCTCTTGCCCCTGTGTCTTCCGAACTTTGCCGCATGTGGCATTTAAAATTATCTAGAATATGTAATACAATTATTATCTGTGCCATTGTAAATTTGTCGTCGTACTATCCTTGCCATTTTATTTGTCGTCCTATTATCCGTTGCCCTATGTGGCAATTTAAATTAGGCCGGAATACGAGTTGAAAACACGAACAAAGCAAATGCTGCCATCGGATCACAACTAAACACCCTCCGTCCACCCCTAAAAAAACCTCCGTCCAGGCACTTTAATTAACCCATTAATGGTGAAGTTTTGAGCGAGGTGGGCTGTGGCTAGTGCATGAAGGTCAAAGAGCTCGCTTCCCAGTGAGCATGGTCGACCTTGTTGCTCGCACGTGTCCCGTCGAGCCTACGAGGTGGACAGGATGCACGCGTCCTGTCGAGCCTGCGCGGCGGACTGCTCGCGCGCGTGCCATCGAGCCTGCACGTCGAACTTATCACGCTCGTCCTGTCTAATCAAACAGTTGCACGCACGCCACTGAGTATGGTTAAATATTGACACGGTTCATATGATACAACTGTTTGTGATATTAACATGTCAACTTATTGTTTCAAAAAGGACTTCATTGGCTACTAATGTGTGCGCCTCTTCTCAAACTGGACGATTTTTTTTCCACGGCATATATGTGCCATGTCATGAAACCAGGCCAATTTCATGTTTTTTGGGTGAGTTTTTGATTTACTAGGATTTAAAAAACGAGTTTCTCAATGTTTCAGGATGGCGACAAGTTTGTAATTCATTCTCATTCCTTAAATGAGACCTAAACATGCACCCAATGACACATGTACGACAAGTTTGTAATTCATTCTCATTCCTTAAATGAGACCTAAACATGCACCCAATGACACATGTTTCCTTGACGTGACACCATGCCAGCTTTAATGACTTTCTGGTGAGTTTTGGATTTATGGGGATTTAAAACCGAGATTCCAAATGTTTGAGGACGAGCCAAGACGCCGGTCAGATTGTAATTCGTTCCTATTCCTTGCATGGGACCTAAACATGCCCCAAGGACACATGCATGTATAATTTTTCTAGCCATTTTGGTGAACTGGAGCATGTATTTGTACTTCAGATTTGAATTATGGACATTAAATGCCTAGGAAACTCAATTAGTGTATAAAAAGGCCAAACGAACCCCGAATAAGTTTATTTTAGCATGGATATCATGTCGTTCCATGTTGCCCGTAGAAGACAATACAAGGCGAAAAGAGGGAGCGACTACGTTTCGCCACAAGGGGAACACGTTTCCCTATCGAAACCATCAGGCTTCCTTGAGAGAAGCTTCGGTTTGTAAGAGGTTTGTAATAAAGCTTGGCCCAAATTGGCAATGTTTTTACCACGACATATATGTGCCATGACGTGACACCATGCCACCTTTGATGACTTTTTGGTGAGTTTTGGATTTTATGGGGATTTAAAACCCGAGATTCCAAATGTTTGAGGACGAGCCAGGACGCTGGTACAGTTGTAATGCGTTCCCATTCCTGGTATGGGACCTAATTAAACATGCACCCAAGGACACATGCATGTACAATTTTTCTAGCCATTTTGGTGAACTTGAGCATGTATTTGTAGTTTAGATTGAATTATGGACATTAAATGCCTTGCCTAGGAAACTCAAATAGTGTATGTATAAAAGGCCAAACGAACCCTGAATAAGTTTAAATTTCAGCATGGATATCATGTAGTTCCATGTTGCCCGTAGAAGAAAATACAAGGCGAAAAGAGGCCGTGATTACGTTCCGACAACAAGGGGAACATGTTTCCCTATCGGAACCACAAGGCTTCTTGTTGAGAGAAAGCTCCGATTTGTAGGAGGTTTGTAATAAAGCTTAGCCCAAATTGGCAATGTTTTTACCACGACATATATGTGCCATGACGTGACACCATGCCACCTTTGATGATTTTCTGGTGAGTTTTGGATTTTATGTGGATTTAAAATCCGAGATTCCAAATGTTTGAGGACGAGTCAGGACGCCGGAACGGTTTTCATTCGTTCCCATTCCTGGCATGGGACTAATTAAACATGCACCCAAGGACACATACATGTACAATTTTTCTAGACATTTTGGTGAACTTGAGCATGTATTTGTAGTTCAAATTTGAATTATGGGCATTAAATGTCTAGGAAACTCAATTAGTGTATAAAAAGGCCAAACGAACCCTGAATAAGTTTAAATTTCAGCATGGATATCATGTAGTTCCATGTTGCCCGTAGAAGAAAATACAAGGTGAAAAGAGGTCGTGATTATGTTTCGACAACAAGGGGAACATGTTTCCCTATCAGAACCACAAGGCTTCTTGTTGAGAAAAGCTCCAATTTGCAAGAGGTTCGTAATGCGGGTGAAATGATGATATATAGCATGCCAACTTTCAACCATTTCAGAGTTCATTTGAAGTGCTTTTCAATTTCAGGGTCATTTAGCTAAAAAATCAGTAAATGCATGAAAAATACCAAATGAAGTCAGGAAGGGTTGAAAATTGATGATGTGGCTTTGAATGGTGCATTTTGAACACACAAAAAGTCTAGAGTTCAAATAAGTTCAAAAAAGTGAAATCCCTTTGTAACAGATGAGTTTTCGTTCGAAACCCTGATACTTCGAAAGAGATTGTCCATTCTGCACACGAAGTGCATCCAATTTTTGCCGTAACCCTCTCAACTTTTTAGAACATGCTATGTGGGTGAATGATGATACCATGCCAACTTTCAACCTTTTCAGAGTTCATTTGAGGTTTGTAATAAAGTTTGGCCCAAATTGGACAATGTTTTTACCATGACATATATACGCCATGACGTGACACCATGCCAACTTTCATGATGTGACACCATGACAACTTTCATGTATAATTTTTCTAGCCATTTTGGTGAAGGAGCATGTATTTGAAGTTTAGATTTGAATTATGGACATTAAATGCCTAGGAAACTCAATTAGTGTATAAAAAGGCAAAACGTAAGCCGTGTGCCTACCAAACCGTGGCTGATGCCGCCCACGATCTGAGTCGTGCGTTCTGATTGGCCAAAACCCAAACCCCACAGATCGTACATCTGCACCGTTGGATGCTCCCAGATTGAACAGCAACCCTCAGCCCTTTCGACAACACAAGCAGTACACGGGTAAGCACTATGCGCATGCGTCGTCTAGATCACGCTTCCTTCTCGTGTACATTTTCTAAATAGGCCATCATTTCCCGCTACTCCTCTCATCGGTTTCCCGCCTCTTCTCCCATCGGTTTCCCCTTACCAGTGTCAGTGCTCATTGAAGGCTAGGCGGCGACACACCAGTGATACGGCTCCAATGTATCTATAATTCTTTATCGTTGCATGCTATTATATTACCCATTTTGGATGTTTATGGGCTTTACTTTACACTTTTATATCATTTTTGGGACTAACCTACTAACTGGAGGCCCAGCCCGAATTGCTGTTTTTTTGCCTATTTCAGTGTTTCGAAGAAAAGGAATATCAAACGGAGTCCAAACGGAATAAAACCTTTGGGAGCGATCTTTTTGGAACAAACGCAATCCAAGAGACTTGGAGTGGACGTCAAGAAGCAGCCGAGGCGGCCATGAGGCAGGAGGGCGCGCCCTAGGGGGGTAGGCGCACCTCCCACCCTCGTGGGCCCCTCGTGGCTCCCTTGACCTACCTCCTTTGCCTATATATACTCCCGTACCCTAAAAACATCGAGGAGCACCACGAAAAACTATTTCCACTGCCGCAACCTTCTGTATCCGCGAGATCCCATCTTGGAGCCTTTGCCGGCGCTCCGTCGGAGGGGGAGTCGACCATGGAGGGCCTCTACATCATCTCCAAGGCCTCTCCGATGAGTTGTGAGTAGTTTACCACAGACCTTCGGGTCCATAGTTATTAGCTAGATGGCTTCTTCTCTCTCTTTGAATCTCAATACAAAGTTCTCCTCTATCTTCCTAGAGATCTATTCGATGTCAAAACTCTTTTTGTGGTGTGTTTGTCGAGATCCGATAAATTGTGGGTTTATGATCTAGTTTATCTATGAGAAATATTTGAATCTCCTCTAAATTCTTTTATGTATGATTGGTTATCTTTGCAAGTCTCTTCGAATTATCAGTTTGGTTTGGCCTACTAGATTGATCTTTCTTGCAATAGGAGAAGTGCTTAGCTTTGGATTCAATCTTGCGGTGTTCTTTCCCAGTGACAGCAGGTGCAGCAATGCACGTATTGTATTGTTGCCATCGAGGATAAAAAGATGGGTTTATATCATATTGTTTGAGTTTATCCTTCTACATCATGTCATCTTGCTTAATGTGTTACTTCGTTCTTATGAACTTTATACTCTAGATGCAGGCATGAGTCGGTCAATGTGTGGAGTAATAGTAGTAGATGCAGAATCGTTTCGATCTACTTGTTGCGGACATGATGCCTATATACATGTTCATGCCTAGATATTCTTATAACTATGCACTTTTCTATCAATTTCTCGACAGTAATTTGTTCACCCACCGTAATACTTATGCTATCTTGAGAGAAGCCACTAGTGAAACCTATGGCCCCCGGGTCTATCTTTTATCATATAAGTTTCCATCTACTTTTATTTGCAATCTTTACTTTCCAATCTATATCATAAAAATACCAAAAATATTTATGTTATCTTATTATCTCTATCAGATCTCACTTTTGCAAGTTACCGTGAAGGGATTAACAACCCCTTTATCGTGTTGGTTGCGAGGTTCTTGTTTGTTTGTGTAGGTACGAGGGACTTTTGAGGAGCCTCCTACTGGATTGATACCTTGGTTCTCAAAAACTGAGGGAAATACTTATGCTACTTTGTTGCATCACCCTTTCCTCTTCAAGGGAAAACCAACGCAGTGCTCAAGAGGTAGCAAGAAGGATTTTTGGCGCCGTTGCCGGGGAGGTCTTCGCTCAAGTCAAGACATACCAAGTACCCATCACAAACTCATCTCCCTTGCATTACATTATTTGCCATTTGCCTCTCGTTTTCCTCTCCTCCACTTCACCCTTGTCGTTTTATTCGCCCTCTCTTTCCTTTTCTCCTCCCTCTTTCGCTTGTCTCTTGTGTACTTGTCGTTATGGCTAGTCCTCCTATCCTCATTATTACCTCGGAACATGAAGTTCTTAATTTTAAGCAAAGGGAGGGAGAAAATCTAAAAGATGCTTGGCATAGAATTTGCAATGCTCAAAATAGATCTACTAGGAAGCTTTCTAGTTTCGTTCTTCTTCGCAATTTTTATGTAGGCATTACTCCTTGGAATAGATGCATTCTTGATACCATTACCGGAGGGAATTTTTTGGATAGCCATACCTTTGATGCTTATAATGCTATGTTGGATTTGTTTGGTCCACCTCCTCTCTTGGTTAATGGGACTATTTTAACTCTAGAACATGTGATGCAAAGGCTTGAAATTATTGAAAATAAAGTTGCCACTGTTGAGTTGATTGAAAATTTGGATAAAAAGATCCATAACCAAATTACCCAATATGGATCTAGGGTTGGAGTTACTTTAAATTTTTTTAAAGAGAAAGAACCTATAGTTAACGAAAGAATAGATCCAGATTCTACGAGAATCGGTAAACTTGAGGATATTATTACCAACATAGGGTATGCCTTTTCATCCGTGAGAAATACTCCAATTCCTCCTACCCAAAATGCCAAATTTATTTATGTTCCTAAAAATAAGGGTGAATCTTCTAGTAAGGAAAATGCAGATCTCAAATCAATAAGTGTTTACCCCAATTGTCTCTCTATCATAAAGGAACCTTTTGCTTCAAATGAATTTCTTGATTTCTTGCCTAGGAGTTTAATCATTGCTAAAAAGAAAGAAACTCCTAAAAGTTATAAGTGCTCTATTGAAGATTTGAATGCCAAAGATGGCAATACTTAGATCTATTCTCGCTTTTATGCCTAGCTAGGGGCGTTAAACGATAAAGCTTGTTGGGAGGCAACCCAATTTTATTTTTGTTTCTTGCTTTTTGCTTCTGTTTAGTAATAAATAATTCATCTAGCCTCTGTTTAGATGTGGTTCATGTTTTAATTAGTGTTTGTGCCAAGTAGAACCTATAGGATACCCTACGGTGATAGTTAATTTGATTTTTCTGAAAAACACAAACTTTTGCACGCATGAGAATAATTTTAATAAATCACAGGAACGTGCTTTTGCGTTGATTCTCTTTGCAGTAGATCAATAGACAAATTTCCTAGGACTTACTATTTTGGTAGGATTGTTAGAGTTCCAGAAGTATTAGAAAGTTACAGATTGCGACAGACTATTCTGTTTTTGACAGATTCTGTTTTTTCCTGTGTTGTTTGCTTATTTTGATGCATCTATGGCTAGTATCGGGGGGGGGGGGTATGAACCATAGAGAAGTTGGAATACAGTAGGTTTAACACCAATATAAATAAAGAATGAGTTCATTACAGTACCTTATGTGGTGGTTTTTCTTTCTTGCACTAACGGAGCTTATGAGATTTCCTGTTGAGTTTTGTGTTGTGAAGTTTTCAAGTTTTAGGTAAAGATTTGATGGACTATGGAATAAGGAGTGGCAAGATCCCAAGCTTGGGGATGCCCATGGCACCCCAATATATTCAAGGACAACCAAAAGCCTAAGCTTGGGGATGCCCCAGAAGGCATTGAGGGAGTCCTGGATTAGGGGGTATCCGGACAGCCGGACTGTGTACAACGTCCAGACTATTGAAGCGTGAAGATACAAGACTCAAGACTTCGGCCCGTGTCCGGATGAGACTTTCCTTGGCGTGGAAGGCAAGCTTGGCGATCCGGATATTATATTTCCTTCCTTGTAACCGACTCCATGTAAACCCTAGCCCTCTCCGGTGTCTATATAAACCGGAGAGGTTGGTCCTTAGAAGGCCGATCACAATTACATTCATACCATCATAGGCTAGCTCCTAGGGTTTAGCCTCTACGATCTCGTGGTAGATCTACTCTTGTACTACCCATATCATCAATATTAATCAAGCAGGAAGTAGGGTTTTACCTCCATCGAGAGGGCCCGAACCTGGGTAAACATTTGTGTCCCTTACTTCTTGTTACCATCAGCCTTGACGCACAGATCGGGACCCCCTACCCGAGATCCGCCGGTTTTGACACTGACATTGGTGATTTCATTGAGAGTTCCTATGTGTCGTCGCTGTCAGGCTTGATGGATCCTTCGATCATCACCAACAACGTTGTCCAGGGCGAGACTTTCCTCCCCGGACAAATCTTCGTGTTCGCGACTTCGCATTGCAGGCCAATTCACCTGGCCACCTTGAGCAGATCGCGTCAGGAGCGCTGAATAGTCATGATGAGCATGGCTTAGACCTGCCGTCAGACGATGCTCGGGATATCACCCCGGTAGAAGCCTCGGATCTAAATCTGGGGCAGGATACGTTGCCTAAGGACGGAGGGCTGGACCTCGCCCCGCAGGCCGTACCCTCATCGGCGATGGAGCCGAACACAGGCCCCACCTCTGGGAAAGCCTGTGACTCCGGGCCCCCGGATTCGTATCCACTTGTAGGTCCCAGTCCGCGCACTCCCGAGCCCACCAAGCCTGGTTGGGCTCCGGTAATGGAGTTCACCGCTGCGGACATCTTCCAGCACTCGCCCTTTGGCGACATACTAAACTCATTAAAAATTCTCTCTCTAACAGAGAATTCCGGTCCGAACTGTGTCCGGCTCAGGTGGGAAGCAGGCGACGAATAATTCGCTACCCACCCACCACCCACTTCATAGCCACGGTTGATGATTTAACCAACGTGCTTGACTTCGACTCCGAAGGCATCGACGGTAGGGACGACGATGCAGGAGAAGACTCAGAACCTATGGGGTACCGGATTCCCACCTCGTCACATGACATATACATGGTGGATACGCCCAAGGGAGACGATGGTGACAATCCGGAAGATAAAACCCCTGGGCAAAAACCAAAGCAATGGCGCAGACGTTGTTCCAAATCCAGCAACTGCAAAAATATCAGCAAGAGCGCCAGAAGGATGGATACTCCGGCCAACCCCGAAGGCAATAACGACCAAACAGAACCAGCGATAGAGCAGGACGAACCAGGTCACGCCGAACATAGTTCGGAGAATACGCTCGAAGAAAATGATCCAGAGGGACGAGTTCGTCAAACCGCCCCAGGACAAGAAGACAGTCCGGATGACGACGCATTCATCATCCCGGAAGAGCGTGTGGAACGAGAGAACCTCCACAAAAAGCTTATGGCCATAGCAAGAAGTCTGAAGAAGCAGAAGCAACAGCTTAAAACCGCACAGGAAACGCTCAATCGCAGATGGAACAAAGTGCCAGACACTGAAGAAAGATATGGCGACGATCGCCATACAAAGAGCTACCCAAAACGCAAGCTACTGCCAGAATTCGACGACGAGGCCGTTCCACCAAAGAATAACACAACCAGGAGGCCAGGAGTACCACTTCATAACCGCAATAAATCAACTACCGAAGACACCCACGATCTACGTGAGCACCTGGATAATAAAGCTGGCGTAGCTAGGTCCATCTACGGATCTAAAGGACACACCCCGGCGGGGGACTGTGGTCATCAAAACAATTATGACAACCAAACACCAGTTCAGAATAAGCACTAAACACAACAACAGCCGACGGCATGCCACAGCGCGTACAGATACAGAGGGGCTTCTCACCCCCTGTGCTTTACTGATGAAGTACTGGACCATGAATTCCCACAGAGCTTTAAACCTTAGAACATAGAGGCATACGACGGGGACAGACCCAGGGGTATGGATCGAGGACTTTATCCTGCACATACACATGGCTCGTGGGGATGTCCTCCATGCCATCAAATACCTTCCCCTCAAACTAAAGGGACCAGCTCGACACTGGTTGAAAAGCCTCCCCGAAAATTCAATCGAGAGCTGGGAAGAACTAGAGGACGCTTTTAGGGCCAATTTTCAAGGGACTTATGTCCGGCCTCCGGATGCTGACGATTTAAGTCACATAATCCAACAACCCGGAGAGTCCGCCCGCAAGCTTTGGAATAGATTCCTCACCAATAAGAATCAACTCGCTGACTGTCCGGATGCCGAAGCCTTAGCGGCATTCAAATACAGCATCCGTGACGAGTGGCTCGCCAGACACCTCGGCCAAGAAAAGCCAAGGACAATGGCATCCCTAACAAGCCTTATGACCTGCTTTTGTGCGGGAGAAGATAGCTGGCTCACCCGCAAAGGCACCAGTGACCCCAGCACATCCGAAATAAGGGATGGCAACGGGAAGCCACGGCGTAATAAAAACAAATGCCAAAACAAGGAAGAGAGCCCGGACAACACAACGGTTAATGCCGGATTCCGGGGCTCCCGACCTAACCAGCAAAATAAGCAATCTAAAGGCAGTAAAGAGGGACCGTTCAGTCTGAACAGAGTTCTGGATAGACTATGCCAAATTCATGGCACCCCCGACAAACCTGCGAACCACACACACAGAGAGTGCTGGGTCTTCAAGCAGGCCGGCAAACTAAACGCCGAACACAAGGGAAGGGAAACACCAAGTGAAGACGAGGATGGACCTCGCCAGCCGAACATTGGGGGACAGAAAAAATTCCCGCCAGAGGTTAAAACAGTGAACATGATCCACGCGACTCGCACATCCTAGGGAAGGCACGAACACGCCCATAAAGGCGCGCGCGATATAGAGCCCATCGTACCCACACCTAAATACAGGATGTCTTGTTCGATCACCTTCGGTCGCCTGGACGGCCGAACTAGTATTCGGTGCGAAGGATCAAACGCCTTGGTGCTTGACCCTATAATCGACAGATACCATCTCACTCACGTCCTCATGGACGGTGGCAGCAGTCTCAATTTAATATATGAGGACAATGTGCGCAGGATGGGGATAGACTCATCCAGAATCAGCAAGATTCACACCACCTTTGAAGGAGTGATACCAGGCGTTGAAGCCCACAGTAGGGGCTCCGTCACACTGGAGGTAACATTCGGCCCTCCAGGAAACTCCAGAAGCGAAGAACTTGCCTTCATCATCGCACCTTTCTAAAGCAGCTATCAAGCATTGCTTGGAAGAACGGCCTTCGCCCCTTCAACGCATTGCCGCACTATGGCTACCTTACACTTATGATGTTCGTTCCACGTGGTGTCATCACCATTAGCGGAATAACAGAGCGCTCTTCGCGCGCAGAGGAATACGCGAAGGCCCTAGCGGCCGGACTATAAGCGGCCTCTAATAAAAATACAGCGGGTCGTTAAGACCACGGACACGGTTAGGCGAGTCCGGCAACCCACATTAAACCAGGGCACCGTATATGTAATCCTATAGTGGATACCAGGGGCTAATAATAAAAGCCCCATTTTTGGCTCAACCCTATGGGCAGGCCAGCATCTCACATTTTTATTATCCATCGCATACTTACGTTGCACTCTTCCATGAGTTTTCCTTTTCAGCAGACAACGTTCGTGCCAGGGGCGGAGCTAGGCCCCAGGCACCCAGGGCCCAGGCCCGGGACGTGTAAAATTAACAGGCTATAGTTATATAGATTTTTTTGCAGGCCCGGGGCGCAGCCCAGTGAAAAAAAGAAGGCCCAAAGGGGCTACCTTAGCAGAATGCACGCACGCACGAGGGAACGCTAACCCACGATGTAGCGCACGATGCAGCAGCGTAGCTGTTGCTCAAAAGAAAAAAGATGAAACGGTAGCGAGGCCACCGCTGAGTCATACAGGCAGGACGAGATTGATCTCCAGACTCCATCGCTCGCGCCGCCGTCCGCCATGGCATCGCCTCCGCCCCCCCCCCCCCCCCACTCGGCCACTCCCCTGGCCCCCTGCTCCCGGTCTCCCGGCCGCCCTCCTGTGCATCGTTTGCCCGTGTGGCGCTGCTTCTCTGCCGGCTGCCGCACCTTGTAAATGTATTTGATGCTTTCCTTGTTTCCCTCCTAATGCTCTCCATCTATACCATGTTCTACATGTATTAGTGTATAAACTGCTTTGAACTAAAATTTAATTGAAATAATGTGTGTGTATGTATCCATTCATATAACTAGGGTATTGGTGAACTCAAATTGATGTAATTCCCAATTTCATTTCATATTGCAGAAAAAGAAGATGAAGAGATTTTTTTCACCGGTGTCCGCAACGGGGGTGTCTAGACCTATCATTTTAGATGGAGGAACCAAAGGGGCTGAGTGATGATAGGCGGAATTATAGGATGCTATATTGAGCGAGATGTTTTTGCAAGTATTGATGATGATGATATTGTATATTGCTTTCAATCATATATGTCTCGCGAAGGGCTTTTACCTCCTTGAAGTGGTAAGTTTTCAGTTTTGTATCAATGATATTGTTTCACTTGATGTTTATGCCCTCTCTTATGAAATTTTGCTTTTGATACCCCGAAGGTGTAGGCGCTTCTTCCACCGTTGATGAGGTTATGCGAGGCACTAATGAAGCAAATCATTGATTTGGCACTCTTCTTTTATCATGTACAGTTCTTTATAATTTTATCATGTTTTATCTATTTTTTGTATCATTAGACATTGAGTTTAGATTATAACTTTTTGTGTGCAATCGAGCCATATTTTGTATGGGGTGTCTTTTGAGGTGGTTAAAATCCTAATGGACGTTAAGTTTTTTGCTCACGGCGAAAAAAAAATTGGGCCCTGGGCTTACTTCAATCCTGGATCCGCCACTGGTTCGCGCGATACCCTTCCAGGATGCGGCACAACGGAGACAAAGGCGCAGACGTGCAGCAGGGCCCCGTTCAACAGGTTTCTTTTGAGATTAAGCCCCTGTGTAAACCTTTTCTATTGCCTCTTGTTGTTTCATCATCCCATGGGTTCCATACCCACAGAGGATACTGCCGTTTTTGGCATTTCGCCACGACAAATTAACGCACGTACCTGGAAATACAGGGTTTATAATGAATGGGCATTCTTGAGCTCATCATCTGTTATAAAGTCCGAATACCTTTGGGAGTGTTCGGTGTCACGAGTTTGGCCTTATATGCATCAGCTCCGAATCATGTCTTTGGTCAAATGTTGGGTTTGCCCGGCTCCTGGGTTTGCCGCCTTAATCGGCTAAGGTGGCTAAAGGAGAACTACTGCGATTGTGCTCTGGTTATTCCGGATGAGCACCTCAGTAGAGAAAGCCGAAAACCGACCGTCATGATACAGCGAGAGACTAGTCAACCATTCGACGACTCACTGGAATCTCTAGAATTCCTCCGCATTAACGAAGGGCCATTTCCCATGTCACATCCCTGGTCCTGGTATGCAGTAGGCTAGCCCTTCATGTGTGCATCATGTTTAACTTTTCAAATGAACTTGAAATGGGGGATGTTCAAACCCTAGCATTAAAAAAAGAATCCACCAGGTTCAACTAAAATATTTTTCAGTGAACCCAGATGGCCTTCAAAAATGTTCATCATTTTTGGAAAATGCTGGAAACAGCAACCAGAGGTGATGCACATTTTTGCATGACATTTTGGATTGTTGAATTAACACATATTGTATTTTGAATTGGAGCAAATAAATACTATAAATAATTTATTGCTCCAATAATTCTGATTTTTGTTGAGGGGCTTTGGAATAATCCTTTTTAGTCCCTGCAAAATTTATCATAAGCAACAAAATTAGTTTGGTTCAAAAACCAAATTAAAACAAATGTCAGAAATAGAAAACAGAAATAAAGAGAGAGAGAGTTACCTGGCGCTTACCTACAGCCGAGAGGCCCTACTTTGTGCGGCCCATCTGAGCTAGCCGGCACAGCCCACCTCCTCCTCCCTGTCGCCTTCCTCCTCGCGCCAGTAGGCGAGGGCGCGTGCCCGGCGCGTGAAGCCACACGCCGTGGCCACCTCCTCCCTCCCAGCTTGCCTGGCTCCTCCTAGATGCACCAGGCGACGCCACGCAGCCCCTCGACTCCCTCTCACTCTCCTCCCGTCCTCATCCCCTCCTCTGGCCCTCTCTCTCGCAAGAACAGAGCGCAACCGAGCGCTGCCGCCGACGCCGCTCGCCACCACCGCAACCACCGCCTTCCCCTCGACCCCTCGACGCGTTCAGGAGCTCCGCCACTTCGTCCCCGACCTCTCCGCCAAGTCAAGCAAGTCGGGACGCACCGCAGCACCGCCCTGTCGCCATCTTCAACCTCGGACCGCCGGAGCTCCCTCTCGCCGCCCCGCTTGCTCCGGTGCTTCCCCGAGCACGCTGAGGCCACCTCTGTACTCGTCGTGAGCTCCTGCCCCTTCTCCCCCTCTCCGTTCTTGCTCTCACACGTCGTAGCCATTGCCCCCTTGTTGACCGAAGCCTGCCGCCGCCCGCGCTCATTGCCGGTGATGCTCCGGTGACTATTTGGTCTCGGGCATGCGCCCATCATACTCACCGCAACCCGTAGACGCCAAAGGTGCTAAACACACATCACCACGACCACCGCAACCGCGTCCCCGCTCGTGGCCGAACTCTGGCTGCCGCAAAAGTTGCCGCCATCATCAATTTAGTCCACTCTGGTGCGAGTTGTTGCCTCCGTTGGATGCGCGAGACTCTCAGCTTTCCATAGCCGCAAACGGCGTCCAAAACCGAGCCCTGTGGGCATTTTTCGAAGCCCTCCGCCGCGCCTGTCATCGCCGGCGTCAAACCGCCGGCGAGTTGACCTCGTTTGACCTGGGGTTTGACTCCCCGGGGTCAACAAAGTGGGCCCAGAGCCCTGCTAATTTTAGCTTACCGCTAATTAACTTTTAGTTAACCTACTAATTCACTGACATGCGGGCCCGGGCCCCACTGACAGTTTAGTTAGTATTAACTTAACCCTGTTAATTAGTTGTTTCACTGGCGTGTGGGTCCCAGCCGTCAGGTTTGACCTGGCCAACCCAGTTGACCTGCTGACGTCACACCTATGTCATGCTGACGCAGTAAAGCATTTTCTGGATTTAAGTTTATTCAGGAAATTCCAGAAAATGGTCAAAACTTCTAAAAATCATATAAATTCAACCGTAACTCCAAATGAAATAATTTATATATGAAAAATTATCAGAAAAATCCAATCTATCCATCTGTACCATTTTCATGCATGTTAGAACAACTTATGACTACTGTTTAGGACAATTCAATTACATGGCATTTAAATAACCACATGTGGAGTTTGAATTTGAATCTTGGATTGAAACCAACTTCATTTAATCTGGTTTTAGTTGCATTAGCACAAACCACAGCATATTGCCATGTCACATTCATGCATCATATTGTTGCATTGCATTGATTGTGTTTCTTATTTGTTTGTCGGTGCTTGTCCCCTCTCAGTAGACGTGTATCGACGATGTGATCAATGACACCGATGAAGAGCTATACTATCTTCAGAAGTGCCAGGCAAGCAAAACCCCCTTGTTCATTCCGATACAATCCCACTCTCTCGCTCCTGCTCTCTTTTACTACATTAGGACAACAACGATTCAACTATTACATGTTGCGGTAGTTGAACCCCTTTCCTCTACATGACCTGTCATTACCATAGTAAATAGATGAAACCCACTAGCATGAGTAGGAGTTGTTTGAGCCCTGATGTGCCTACTCATTCATGCTTGTTTGTCATGCCTGCTACTGCTTAGAGTTGAGTCAGGCCTGATTCATCGGGGATGAATTGGAATGTGGTGAACATGTCCTATTGTTGAGAGCTAAGTGTGTGAACACGATTTGGTAAAGGAAGCGGTGAGAGGCCATGTAGGAGTACATGGTGGGTTGTCTCATTGAAACCGTCCCCAGGAATTGAGTTCTGTGTTTGTGATCCATGAACAGTTACTACCACACATTGGGTTCCGGTAACTCGGCCCCTCTCGACTTATTAATCAACCTGATCTCTGTCCAGGAGTTGCAACTAGTTTCTGGTGTTTGTAGGTAGTCTTAGTAGTCTACCAAGTGGCACCCGGTACAGGTGGGCTTGGGACCGACTAGGCACAGTGGCACGGTGTACCAAGTGGCACCCGGATGGTGGGCTTGGGAACCCTGCTCACATCATTTGGGGCCGTGAGCGACACCCCGGCCGGATCTCCTTGCGGATGGAACCCCAATAGGCGATAAACCTGGACGAGAGACTTGTGTGGTTAGTCAGGTCGTGGCCGACTCCCTCGCCAGGCTTCCGCTTGAAGGTTGCCGAGATACACAACGTGTACATGGTGGTAAGTGGCGAGAGCGTGTGTGAAGAAGTACACCCCTGCAGGGTTAACATCATCTATTCGAATAGCCGTGTCTGCGATAAAGGACTTCTGGGTTGCCTGTACAGTTCATATACAAGTGAAAGTGGATACTCTAAAATACGCATGATAAGCGTGAGTGCTATGGATGGCGTTCTCGTAGGGAGACGGGAGCGGATCCACAGTGGTGTATTTATATGGTGAATATGTAGAATCGTGTGCGCCACCTCAAAAGAGTTACTTGCAGTCGTAGTTCAGGATAGCCACCGAGTCAAAGCTGGCTTGCTGCAGTTAAACCCCCACCATCCCCTTTGTTGACAATGATGCATATGTAGTTAGTTCTGATGTAAGTCTTGTTGGGTACATTTGTACTCACGTTTGCCTATTTTATGTTTTTGCAGAGACTTCCGTCTCACTAGTAGTTCCGCATGGACTTCGACGTTTAGCTTGTTACCTCAGCTACGATCTTGTGCCCACGGCAGGATCTGGTAGATAGTTAGGCTTCTCAGCCTTTTTCATTTGTAGATGTATGTACTCAGACATGTTAAGCTTCCGCTTGTGCTTTGACTTGTGTGCTCTGAATGTTGGGTCATGAGACCCATGTTTGTAATATCTCGCTCCTCGGAGCCTATTGAATTAAATACTTGAATCATGGAGTCATGTTGTGATGCCATGTTGTATTTGCACATATCGAGCATATTGTGTGTATGTTATTGAAATGATTGGTATGTGTGGGATCTGACAACCTAGTTGTTTATCCTTGGTAGCCTCTCTTACCGGGAAATGTCTTCTAGTGCTTCCACTGAGCCATGGTGGCTTGCTACTGCTCCGGAACACCTAGGTTGGCCGGCATGTGTCCTTCTTCGTTCCTGTGTCTGTCCCTTCAGGGAAATGTCACACGGTGTCTACCGGAGTCCTGTTAGCCTGCTACAGCCCAGATTCTCTGGAGTTCTGCTAGCCCAACTACTACAGCCCGGATTCACTCGTTGTTGACCGACACGTTCGTTGTTGGGTCATGTATGCCTGTCCCTGTAAGTTAGCGCCACTTTGAGTTCACGACTAGTCATGTCAGCTCGAGTTCTCTGTCATATGGATGCTAGCGACACTATCATATACGTGAACCAAAAGGCGCAAACGGTCCCGGACCAGGTAAGGTGGCACCCGTGGGATTACCGTGCGTGAGGCCGCAAAGTGATATGATGTGTTACATGCTAGATCAGTGTGACTTAGGATCGGGGTCCTGACATCCCGGCCAGGTACATCCGCGCCCGTATTCGGATGCATGCGAAGGTACCAGGGGCTACATAGTAGCCCCAACGTTAAAATCCCGCGACTAAGCGAAAGTGTTACAGCTATATAGTCCGGTTGCCTAGTTCGACGTGCGATTACCTCCTTGCCGGACCAAGACGTTGGATAAAGAGTGATCAAGCATATTTTTTCGCGAACACCCCCGCATTATATGCGCGGGGGCTGAAGCCAACGACTGCTATCTTTCGGATTACCCACACACACACACACACACACACACATATATATATATGGTCGCGCTATTCGCCACCCTGGGTGAGGAATTCTTATTCCTCACCCCAGCCACCCTGTACGAGCCACACACACCACACCACAACCACCGTAAGAAACAAATGTTTTCTGAGGTAAAATTACACTGGAGTGGGTGCCACATCCACCATAGAAACAAAACGCTTGTGAGGCAAAATTACGACACGGAGGCGTGTAACCTCTCCTGCTCGCAGGGCGGGTGCGATGTAAAGTTAAGGTGAGGATGGTCAGAGAAGGTAAGTTTCAGATAATTGTTTTGGAACCTGACTCCTAATTCTGTTAAAGAACTGGCAGGACAATTTATATTGGCGTCATATGTTGCAATCGTCGGTGAAATCAAGGAGAATAATATTATCTTTCCAGTAGATGGAGCTGGTGGCTGAGCTCTGCCCCTGATTTCCAATATACTGGCCCTGCAACAAAAGTATACTTTTAAGGAATGAAATAGCTCCTTAAGGTTATAGGGTTTCTTTTTTGAGAATTAAGATTCTATAGGAATGTGTCCGGAGGCTGTCAGGTAATGATATTGCCAGCCAAGTATGAAGATACACAATGTAAATTTCTGAACACAAATTACCTAGGGCATCATGCAAAATACTGATGGTTGCGGTAAAACATATGGACAAGGCCGTATAATTACAGAAACAAACTGACTTGATATGTTACACTGAGCTATATGCACTGAAACATCAGGTCTTGCTAAAACGACCTGAAATTGGTTGATGCCTAGTATCTTGAAGTCTTCCTGGAACCTCCATGCAGCTACACATTGTTCAGACTCCATAAAATCGTCATGATGAATGAAGTCTACGAAACTACAGAGACAAAACTGCACTTATCATATCCTTTGCTCGCATGCAGGATCATGAACTTCAGGATAAGCAACCTAACAATTAATTGGAAGTCTTAGTCAAAGCCAATGGGGTAATCTCAGGCGACCACACTTGAAAGAAGCTTGCAAGAGTGAACTGCTGAAGCTTAATGACAGATTTTACAACTATAGACTGTAGTCAGAAAAACATTAAAACATGGATATATTCTTACCAACAACCCAGTGAATGAGACATGATGGTCCGAGATAAATAGAACAATGCTCTTTGCTAGAGAAAAGCACGCATGCAGATTTTTACTTATAACATGTATACATAAAGAGAATTAAATTAGATGATAAAATAAATAGAGGAATGCTGTTCCCTGAGGAAAACAAACACATGCATATTTTTACTTATACATACTAGCATATACATACAGAGAATTAAACTAGAAGAAAACAGAAATTGCGCAAGCATCAGTCAGAAATTTACCTTTTTATATAGGATTTTATGATATTTGAAGTTCAAAGTGTCTGGCTACTATGCTCCCATTTTATGTCTACATTTTTTCGTCTGAAATGCTATGTGTAGTTGGCATACTGTTAATTTACTGATCTGGATCTAATGTTAGGCATATTTGGGGTATGTGCCTAAAAGTGTCTACATTTTATCTCTTCTGTTATGCTTGCATAATGTAAAAATGGATCAACATCCTAGCGATCAGGGAAGTAACCGACGGGCAGAGCAGGTGCTTTAGGACTCCGCGCCATCCTGCCTCAGACTTGGGATGTCCACTAGTCTGCCTGTACTCATCTTGTAAACTCGCCTCCTAGGAGGATTGTACCAAACTTCTTCTGTTCAATGCAATGAAACGTAAAAGTCTTTTGCGTTTTCTCAAAAAAAAAATGGATCAAGGAATTTGTAGATTCAGAGCGCTCTCCAAGACTACTGCCATCTCTTTAGTGGGTTTCTTTGTCTGGGTCAGTATCTACTTATGCTTGTTATGCTACCTGTTGCTAGATGGATGGATACATTATTAAATAGGTTGATGCTTTATTCCACATCTGTGTCTAAAGGAACTGGCCTTTGAATCATTGCTGACAATCTAGTAAATCACAGGAGAAGGACCATCTAATTACTCCATGCGCTGAGCTGAAACATATTGGCATATCACTGAGGAAAAGAAAGAAACTACAAAATTGACTAATTTGCAGAATGATAGAATGACACGCATAGTTCTTTATTTCCAGATATACCATTTTCAAAGACCAAATAGAGCTGAAATTATATTAGTGGCCCAGGTAAATAAAATAGGGGCGTCGTGGGTGCTTGTTGCCATTAACTACAGCTGAGATTAAAATAAGGGCCCAGGTAAAAAAATGGCACACAAGCAGCTCAAACGTGAGATACTTACTTCAACTCCAACAGGAAGTATATATATTTACTTTAAATCCGAAGCTAGATGATAGGAAGCACTAACGCATTGTAAATAGAAATCAATTACATCATTGAAGCCCACACATAATTTTTTACCTCTGTTGTTGTTGCAGTAGGAAATGTTAGCAGCACCTCCACAATCATTATTAAGTACTCCCTCCGTTCCTAAATATTTGTCTTTCTAGAGATTTCAACAAGTGACTACATACGGAGCAAAATGAGTGAATCTACACTCTAAAATATGTCTATATACATCCGTATGTAGTAGTCCATCAGATACTCTAAAAAGACAAATATTTAGGAACGGAGGAAGTATTAAGTAGTAACATTACAACAATGTTTAGAGCAGCTACTAGCTGCAGGGAGTATGACCCTGATTGACAGAACAAAAACTTTCATGAATCATAGATGTGTATTTGCATATGGTACAACTGATGAACCAAAATTACAACCGATTTTTAAACTTGAAATAACTATCTGCAATCTCTGAAAATTAGAAATCCGGCAAATATGACTTGGTTTCAGAAACAAATGGTGATGTATGCACGACAGGAAGGGGGGAAAGAATCCAACAATTCAGTCCACGAAGGATCAGAAATTATTCCATGGCTTAACAATATGAAGCAGCCAATGAATCGACCAAAAATTCTACAACCAGGAGGCAAGATTCTACTAACTGTATGTCTGCTACGAACTAGATTGGGGATTGAAGCAAATAAAAATTATTTGAGCTGGCAAGGTTGACTACATATTTTTAGGACATACCCACATATCCCAGGTGGTAATGTGTGCTAGATAAATGACTAGTGGTAGAGGTTGAGGACGCTGGTAGTGGTGGCCTCCCGCTTGCCTGTCACGTCCTTATCCATTGGGGCCCCTTCAATTCCACCATCGGGAGAACCATTCACCGGCTTGTAGTCAAATTGGGACCTCGAGGGGCACCGAAGCGAGCAGATCGGAACGCTCAGATGCACAAAAAACAGTTTGGAAAGAGAATGACGAAGGAAAACGTAAGTGGGAGATAATTGGAATTTTAGAACGGAAATCGCTAGATTTGGGGTTGCTCACCTCCTCCCGTGCACTCACACCCAACCAAACTTCAATCCAAACAGCGGAGATGCAGTCACATACCAACCCATGCACTGGAGCGCCGCCGCGATCACCAGCAAAAGGGCGGCAGACGCCGCCCAATTGCCCCAGCGACCACGCCATCGTCAAGACCGCGCCGCCGAGCAGTAGGCCCCCCGGTATAAAATAACGGGATTGCTAATTTTCATCCGGATGAAAATAATTCGTTTTCATCCGTTTTTCTATCCGTCCGATTCTTGTGTCAAGATTCACGTTTTTCCTTTCCTTTTTCCAGCCTCGGGGGTGTTTTATTCGTTACCGGGCCCGCAACCCCTGGAGACCCGTTAATCATGGCGGGTCCATGTGCTAACCGGTTTTTATTTTATTTTGAATTTCCTTTTATCTCCTCCGCTGACTTTGTCCGTTTCCCTTCCCCATTTCTAGCAGCGAGATCTCGGAGGCAGAGAGGGGAGAGCCATGGCGATTTTGGCTGGTTAGCTTTGTTAGGCGTCCGGTCCTCCCCCACCCCCCCTGTTGCTTCTCCTTCAAGCGCGTTGAGGCAGAGGAGAAGTTGACGCATGGTGATTCGGCGGCGGTGTCTTATCTGCTTCCATTGATTTCGTGATGCTCCTCCTTTTACTGTGGTGTTCTCCGAGCCTTGCGCCTCCCTTCTTCCCACAACGAGGTTTGCTTGCCAGTATCCTTTCCCCATGTCTTCATTTCGCTGCAATTTCTGTAGGATCCTGCTAGATCTGGCTTAAAGGTGTGCTTGTTCCCGTGTGTAGTGGTGGATCCTAGCTCTTTTAGGTTGTTTGTGGTGGTTCCTAGATGTCTGATTTTTGTTGCAGATGGAGCAACATCTAGTAGATGTAGATGCAGCAACACCTGATTCAATATAGTTGTAGGGTTTGGTTCCCTTATGCCTATTTTTTATTTATGCTCCCGAATGTTTCTGTAGTTGTTCATGTGCCCCTATATGTGTACAACCCCTAGATGTGTGGATGTAAATGTTGATCTAGCTCGTAGATGTTTCGACTGTATGTGTGTACGATGCCAGTTGTTTTTGTCAGTGAGTTGGGCTGTAACTTTGGGCGAAATCGGAGTGATTGGGACTGAATTTTACCAGTTAAGCGTCAGTGATTCAGGACTGTAGTTTCAGGTTTTATCAGTCCATCTTACTCTGTAATTTTCGAGTGCTTTTGTGTCTGTCTTTGCAACTTCAGTGATGTGTAAGTTTCAGTGATCTACTCTGTAATATTTGAGTGCTTTTGTCTCTGGCTTTGTAACTTCAGTAATGTGTAAGTTTGAGTGATCTACTCTAAATTTTCCACTCGTTTTCCAGCACCAATTACACTCAGTATCAGTGTAACTACAGTCTGAATTGTATTGTGAAACAGAATGTCCTTTTCATTTTCAGCTATGTAAATGTTTGATTGCTCTATTTGAAATCCCTGTTTTCTTAGTGGATTTATAGTGTGTTTTCTGAGTGTTCTACACTGTAATTCTTAGTGGATTTACAGAGTAATTTCGTAGCGGATTTACACTGTAATTCCTTAGCGAATTTACACTGTAATTTTAGGTGGAATTTTTTTACTAGATTTACATTGTAATTTTCAGTGAATTTACACTGTATTTTTAGTGGATTTATACTGTAATTTGCAATGGATCTACACTGTAATTCTTAGTGGATTTACTCTGTAGTTTTCAGTTGATCTTTCATTGTAATCCTATAAGAATTACACTGTATCTCTTGATTTTTACAGTGTAATTCTTAGTGGAGTTACACTGTAATCATTAGTGTTTTTGTAGTGACTATTAGTTATTCTTGGATTACCTTGTATTTACACTGTAGCTCTTGATTTTACGGTGTAATTTTCAGTGTATTTACACTGTAATTCTTAGTGTATTTTTGGCTAGGGTCTGTTAGCGGGTTTTTACCCTTGTAATCTGCATTTGACTAGGGACTATTATGTGGATTATTTTTGTATTATCTTTAGTGGATCTTATAGTGTACTCCCTCTGTAAACTAATATAAGAGCGTTTAGATTACTATTTTAATGATCTAAACGCTCTTATATTAGTTTACGGAGGGAGTAATTCTTATTGGATTTACAGTGTAACTCTCAGTGGGCTTACACTGTAATTTTTCAGTTGATTCTCCCCTTAGTGAATTTGACTAGGACTGTTAGTTGGTTTTTACCCTTGTACTCTGCAGTTGAGTAGGGTCTATTATGTGGATTTTTAGGTCTGAACATTTTTCAGGTAGCCAATCTCTATCTTGTTTGTAATTTACTTTCATGCATTTGGTTGTTTCTTTATTTTATTTTTTTACCGTGATGTCATTTTGGTTTTGCTGTGTAGGTTGCAAGTCTCTTGCTCTTGACTCTACAAAGAAAGCATCAAATGATTCGTCAGTTGGTAAATCTGCTGGTAATATTTAGTCAAACGAGGGTACAAAGGATGGTCCAAATTTGGTTTCTTGTGTGTGCCATGTAGTATCAGTGCTTAACTTTTTTCTTTAGTTTCAGTGCGATCTTCATAGTAATTACATTTAAAAGATCATAGTAATTCTAAGTTCAAGTGACAGTAATTTGCCCTTTTATAAAGTTCCAAAGTTTCAAATATTCAATCATAGTGTCATTTTGGTTTCTGAGCAGGAACATATTGGTTTCTCTATATAATACACTGTATTTTACACTGTAGTTCCAGTGGTCTAGCACTAGAATTACAGTTTGCTTACACTGTAGTTCCAGTGGTCTAGAGATGTAATTCAAACTGTAATTACAAAGGATTTTTCACCCTGGTCCACTACTGTAATTTCTATTGCTGTCCGCTGAAATTTTAGTGGTCTAGTATTGTAATTACAGTTTGTCTGTCACTGTAAATTCCTTATCTGCCAGTGTAATTTAGTTTCACATGTTATTTTTCTGTTCCTCTGTAACCATAGTGTAAAAACACTTGTTAGATTTTGCTTTTGTGTAGGATCTACTCATCTGTATATGTTCTTATTGCTTTTTCTAGTGATCTATTGATTTTGAGTTTATAACAAGAGTGCTCTGTGGATTCTGATCTACTCTTTCGCTTTGGTAGCAACCTGTTGCTGCTCAAGGTAGAACAATATTTTTTGCATTAGCTAATGAAAGTTTTTGCAGGATTTATTTCCCTGCTGTTTTATATTTAAATTTCACAATGATAGTACCTTGTACATCATTTGCGCCTGAAGTAGTTGAGTAAAAGAGTATGCCCTGCTCTGTTATTTTGTTAAGAATCAAGTTAGAAAAGCATGGTTGAATATGTTTGTTCATTTTTTTAGTTAAAAAAAAGCAATACAGAAACAATACAAAAAGAGTAGAGCTTTTGTGTTTCATGATCTACTCTTTCATGATTTGTTACTGATTTTTTTACTCTCTATCTTTTTAATTTCAGTTGTACTTCCCTATTGGTCTCGATGGTTGCTGGTTTTCGTTTGTCGTGTGTATCGAAGATAGAGCTTTTATGTTTCTTGACTCAGCGTTTGGAGAGAACTCAACGTATCATAGAGATATCTATGATGAGCTGGTGATTTTTCTTGTAAGCTTTTATGTATATTTCTGTTAGATTTTGTAGTTGTGCCACTTTCATGTACTACAAATATAGTTTTTAATGCTCCCTCTCTGTTCTAGTGCATTTTTTCCATGTATTTTTAGTTTATTTCAGTTGTATTCCCCTATTATCTTAGTGGATTTACAGCGTAACTCTCATTGGATTTATATTGTAATTATTTTTAGAGCATTTTTACAGTGTAACTCATTGGATTTGCACTGAAATTATCTTTAATGCATTTTATAGTGTAACTGCCATTGGATTACACTGTAATTATCCTTAGTGCATCTACAGTGCAACTCTCATTGGACTTGCACTGTAATTTTCTTTAGTGCATTTTATACTGTAGCTCTTATTGGATTAGTGCATTTTACACTGTAACTTTCATTGAATTTATACTGTAATTATCTTTAGTGCATTTTACAGTGAAACTCAAATTGGATTTACACTGTAACTATCTTAGTGAATTTTTACAGTGTAACTCTCATTGGATTTATACTGTAATTTATCTTAGTGGATTTTACAGGGTAATTCTCATTGGATTTACACCGTAATTCTTACTTGTTGTACTATGTAAAGCTTAGTGCCATTGTACTGTATCCACCACTTTGTGTCTAGTGCATTTAGTGTTAGTTATTTCAGTGTAACATGCACTTTAATTGTACTGATAGCTCCTCCTTATCGTCTACAACGCACTTAATTTTGTTTTCTACAGTAAATTAGTTTGGTATGCTTTCCTAATTTTTAGTTTGAAAACAGATTCATAATATCACTCCTATGATGCACAAATGAATTAGTATTGAAGAGTTTGATGTCTTGTATACAGTTGTTCCTAAGCAAGAGAATTGGTATTATGTTTTTTTGCCTTACATGATTTTGATTAATTTTATATAGATTGTTTTGTAGGCTTCTTTTCTTATTTTTTGTGTTCTTTGTAACTTTTCAGGCATGATTGTGGTGTCTTCACTCTGAAGTATATGGAGATCTTCACACCAAGAACTTAGATGGCAAATCTTTTCTCCAATGTATTCGAAATCTTAGGATCAAATATGTGAATGACATGTTTTTCAGCCCCTTGGACAGCTGCGACAAATCTTTTGTCACTGCTTTCTTTGGCAATGTATGTTCTTATTTTCCTTGTCCTCTATTTCATTTTCTTTTCTCCTTATTAGCTTTTTTTTCTTTGCCTATTCTGGTCTCTTTGATTTTTTTGTGTAGGGAGGCAATGCCAAGTGAGGTTCAGCATGTGCACAGTCCTAGCTCAATTGGTGGATGAGTTCCCCTTTTGAGTAGCATATAACATAGAACCACTAGTGCAAATCATTTGGATTATTGGTGGATTTACAAGGTCTTTTTAGTGGATTTAAAGTGGCATCTTTAATGCATCTTGCACTGTAATTCTTAGTAGTTAATCTTAGCAGTTTTTTCAGTGCAAACCATTTGGATTGTTGGTAGATTTACAGTGCCATTTTAGTGGATTTTACAGTGTAACTTTAATGCATCTTACACTGTAATTCTTAGTGGGCATGATAGAAAGTATTGTCGATTTTAGTGGATTTTACAGCAAATTTCTTGGTGGTAATATTATTGTAATTATACTTCTTTGTCAATGTAATTTTTAGGTGACATCATCTTGGTCCTTTCCTCATCCCTTTGTTTCTTTAGCTTAGTGTACATGGAAAAGCTTTGGCTGTATCGCTGTATCGTTGTGGTTCTTTGATCTCCACTTTTTAGCTGCTCTTCTGTCCGGGTTGGAGAAGTTGGGGTGTAGACCCGTCAGTTTATAAAAGTGGGACAGAAAAGCAAACAAGAGACACGGGACAGGAGACACTTGTCATTCTTTGGTTGGCTAAAAAATATGGATGAAAGCTAATTGGATTTCATCCAGATGTAGAATAGACAGTCCCTAAAATAAAAACCGTCCACAGTAGATTAGGAAAAGACGGGGAGATTTTTATTTTTTGAGGGGACGGTGAGATGGGCTGGTTTCGAGTAATAACTCATGAAAGGTAAAAATACCTAGACACCGTGGTAATCTTGGGAGCTCCTAACTGGCGCCTTAAGCGCCGGTTCTGGAAGCTGGCGCTCACAGCCACGCCTGCTGGGCCGGCCCACAACACGCCTTATCTATACCACAAAAAAATCCCTTAAAAATTGTTGCTCGCGTGAGGATTAGACCACGCGACCTCCAGTACATGTTTCATGTCGACTAACCACTAAGGCAACCAATCGATCATGGATATTTCTAGCGCGAACGATTTAAGAATAATTAAAGTCGTGCTATTTATTGCGCACAGATTCAGGGAAACGTAATTTTTTCGGGAAGAAATTTGAAAGTTCACAGGTTTCAAAATAATCACGAATTGAAAAGGTTAACGAACTAAAAAAATCATTGATTTTAAAAAAGTTCACAGATTTCAAAAAAGTTCATCAATATCAAATAAGTTAGTTTGAATTTAAAAAAAGTTCAATGAATTTGAAAAAAAGTTTATCGAAGTTGAAAAAAGTTCATCAAATTTGACAAAAGTTCGTCGAAATCTAGAAAAAATTCATCGAAATTGAAAAAAAGTTCATGGAATTTAAAAAAATGTATTTTTGGTTTTTTGTTCATGATTTCAAAATGTGCTCATAGTTTTTCAAATTTATTCACGTTTTCAAATTTTGTTCACAATTTTAAATTGTTTAGTGTACATAAACAAATGTTCAATGGGTATTTAAATGGTTTTTCAGCGCATATCACAAAATTGTTCAATGTGTAGTTAAACATTGTTCAGATTATATTACAAAAATGTTCAATGTATAAAATTTGTTCATCTTATATAAAAAGAATGTATAAATATGTTTTAAATTATTTCAATGTATATCACAAAAATGTTCGATGTGTAGTTAAAAATTGTTCATCGTACACCGAAAAAATGTTCAGTGTATATTTGAAAATCACGCATCGTATATAATTTTTTGTTCAGGTTCTCAATAATTGTTCACGTTTTAAAAAATCATGGAATTTGAAAATTTTCATTGAATTTTAGAAAAACTTCATTCAATTTTTAAAATTTCACGAATTTAAAATATTCGCATTTTTAAGAAAAAAGAAAACGAGAAAATAAAAATAGAAAAGGAAACAGAAAAAAGAAAAAGGAAAAACGCCCAGAAATCATCGAGCAGTGAAAGCTGGTTTGGTGGTCTCTCGCAGCCTACGTAAATAAAAGAACGAAAATAAGAAAATGGGCACGATTGGTATGGTGGTCTGTTAGTTAGTGCGCTGCTGTTTCAATTGAGAGGTCACGAGTTCAAGCCTTCATATTCGATATAAGGTTTTTGCTGCAGTTTTTTAACAGAAAGAAAAAGAAGGAAACAGGCCGGCCCAGCGCAGCGCTTGGGTATGCGCCCATTTGCGGCAACAGAAGAAACGGGCGCTTAAGGCGCCCGTTAGGAAATGCCGGTAATCTTATAGCAAGGGACAGTGCACTTCTTTTTCCATCGGCGGGCTTGGCTGGACGCAAGACGTGGCTCGATCAAACGATCAGGGTGAAGAATTACTTATTCTTCATCCTGGGTTATTAATAGAGTTTATATATATATAAACGGCCGCACAGGGACACAATCATATTTTTAGACAAAAATTACAAATATAACCTTCTAGTTAAAATGTTTTTACAATGATTTGAATCATCACTCGAAGAGGAGATTCTTCGGGCACTGTGCCTCTATTAAGCGGGCACCCTCCATGACCTGCGCCAAGTAATGCCCGGCCGGATACTGGCCCCCCACCGGATCCTGAGACGCTACCATAGTGGCATCCATATCCGCCCAATATGCTTTAACGCGAGCAAGGGCCATCCGCGCACCCTCTATGCACGCTGGCCTCCTCATGGCATCGATCCGAGGCACGACCCCAAGGAACTGTTGCACCAAACCAAAATAATTGTCCGACTTAGGCCCATTCGGCCAAAGATGGTCTATTACAGACCGCATTGCAAGACTGGACAGCCTGTGAAGCTCCGCTACAGCAGCCATCTTGTCACTCAACAGCAACGGGCGAGTGGGAGCATGGAATTGCGACCAGAAAAGCTTCTCCACTTCCTTGTCACCTTGACCTTTGAAGAAGTCGGCAGCATCAGCCGTACTCTTTGCCAAATCCGCATATGTGTCCGCCGGACTCCAGCGTCCATCCAGGGGAGCATACTTCGGATCGAAAAATTTCGTCCGCAGTAAATAGGAGCCCCCAGCCGCGATTTCACTGGCATGTCGAAGCTCCTCCCGCGCACCCCTGAGCTCGGTTCGGATTTCCTTGGTTGCATTCAGCGCCTTATTCAGTTCGGCCGAATTACCCTCACACTCCTTTTTAAGGAGCTCATACTGGTCAGCGGCATCTTTTAACTCAATAGCCATTTCGGCTATCTTTTCCTCGCTTCGGCATTGAGCAGCCTGTTCGGCCCTCAGTTCCTCGGCCGCCTTTAGTGCAGCCGCATTGCTCACCCGAGCTTGTTCCTTGGCTTGAGCAAGTTCTGCCCTCAGGGCCTCTATGGCAGCAGCACCATCTGCAGTCCAAACATACTACATCAATATCATGCCATCTTCATATTTTCCCTATACAAGGGAAGGCATGACACATACCTTGTGATTTGTCCAGCCGCTCATTCACCAGCGTGATATCCGCATCAATCGATCAAATTTGCCTCGTTAATTCGGCAACTTCAACGGACTGGCCGGCGTCTGGACCCACAGGTATCTGCACACATTTACAACACTATCATTGGTTTATGATCCCCCGTTTGCCACCTAGGGCGAGCAACCAGAGTCTCAGGGGATACTATCTATATGGAGCACACCTAGCGCGTGCCTTACAACCAAAGAAATAGTAAGTTCTCCATTACATACCTCAAAGCCTCTGAGCAGGCTTGTGAATGCTTCATTCAAACCGCTTGTAGCGGATGAAATCTTCTTGAGCACCGCGCTCATTAATGAGTGGTGCTCCTCCGAGAGCGCAGCTCGCTCCAGCAAGCCTGTCAGTACGTCCGGCCGGACATCGAACTGCGCCAGACTCTTCCCATCGCCCCCCGTTGTAGCCAAATGCTCCGGGTGTAGGGAGGCTGGCGGATTGACTTCCGGCTTCGGCAGATCCGGAATCCTCCGTGACGACACCTCGGTGTCGCCCGCTTCATGAGTCGGAGAAGGGGGTGGAGTCTCGCTCTCCATCATCTCCGTAGGAAGGTCCCCCGAAGACAAACCCTGTTGAGAGGAGCTGCTGGCTGGACTGCAAAAAGTTGAATCCTGGTTATTTATATAGGAGAAACACAATACCTTCGGATTGTAGATTGACTTACAGCTCGGTGGAGGGGTGGCCCGTTGGAGGGCATGGTGCGGTGAGGGTGCCCGTCAGGGCAAGGCCCCCTGGGGATGTCTTTTTCCCTAATTTGGGCATCTCCGCCTCCAAATCTTCGGAGACGGCCCTCTTCTTCCCGCGCGGGGAGGAGGCTTCAGCCTCCCCTCCCCGACTATCCTTCTTGGGGGAGGTAACAATTCCCCTGGTTCGGATGCGTAGCATGTGGGATTCGGTCTCTTCGTTCCTCCCCTTGTGTTTCCCCAAGGGCATTCTGCTGAGTACCCGGTCGAGCATCTTGGCCACGGTAGGGCGGGCGAGCCTTCGGGAAGTGGCGCCGGACACCTGATTCTCTCCGCCTTGTTGAGCCATTCCTGGATGTGGATGATTGTCAGAGCAGATAGTCATGATAAATACAAAATAGGGTGTCTGGTATCAAGCCTACTTACTTGGGTATCTAGGCGATTACAGCTTAGGCCCGCATCCTCGGTGGTGTCCGGACACATTACTTTTTCCGTCCGAAGAATAATTTGCACATCTCTTCGAGCTTCAAGCCGAAGAAGTGCTTGACAGTCCGCGGACCCTCTGGATTGAACTCCCACATCCGGAGAGGCCGGTGTTGGCACGGCAGCATCCGCCGGATTAACATCACTTGCATTATGCTGACAAGGTTGATATCCCTCTCGAGAAGCTCCTGGAGCGGTTCTGTAGTATTGGTACATCGCCTGCGGGCCCCCAATTACGTCCTACGTCTGTCTAGGACGCCAACTGCGATGGAGGGCCCGAGCGGAACTCAGGGGCGGCTACCCACTTTGTGCCCCTTGGGGCCGTAGCATAAAACCACCTGCGCTGCCATACGTCAGATACTTCTGGGAAAGAACCCTCCGGCCATGGGGCATCGGCGTTTCTGCTTATTACAGCACCTCCGCACTCCACATGTCGCCCCTCGATCATCTTCGGCTTCACATTGAAGGTCTTGAGCCATAAGCCGAAGTGTGGCGTGACATGGAGAAAAGCCTCGCACACGATAA
This sequence comes from Triticum aestivum, assembly GCF_018294505.1. Classification (NCBI taxonomy): domain Eukaryota; kingdom Viridiplantae; phylum Streptophyta; class Magnoliopsida; order Poales; family Poaceae; genus Triticum; species Triticum aestivum. Next base: position 447,441,430 of record NC_057801.1, read on the forward strand.
TGAACGACGAGATATGGAGGATAGCATCTGGAGCCATATCATGAAAATCCAACCCATAATAGAACATGAGCCCCCTCACGAAGGGATGGAGGGTGAAACCCAAACCACAGAGAAAGTGTGGGACGAAAATGACACACTCATTGGGCTCCGGCGTGGGGATGACTTGCCCCGGAACAGGAAGCCTATGCTGGATATCGGCGGTCAGGTATCCGACCTCCCTAAGCTTTGCAATGTCCTTCTCTTTGATTGAGGAGGCCACCCACCGGCCTTGAGGGTCATATCCGGACATATTGGAGGATTCCGGAGGGGTGGAGCTTAGGTTTTGGGTGTTAGAACTCGAGGTGCGAGAGGGCGTGAGGAAGGTGAAAAAAGAGGCGTAGGTCTCGACCCCTTTATAAAGAGGGTGAATATCAAGTGTCCCTGGTGTGACCGTTTGAGGCTTATCTAAAAAAACACGGGGTAATACCAACAGCCGTCGTGGGGTCATGCACGCTCATATTGATGGAAAATCCCGTAATAAAAGGGACACGATCTCTGCCTCGATAGGATGTGCCAATAAAACCTCCTCGTAACACGAGTTGTTGTGGGGAAGGAAACATCGGTTCGTGTTGGACCGAGCCACGATACAAGGGCACGACGCACGAAGATTGCTAGCAAATCAGATCTATACCATACGAAGATCATCTTGCAGATCCGAACACAGTCTACATGTTCGATAAACCACTTTGGAAAATTCGGAGGAGGAACCCGCCTTGCAATGCCGAAGACAATACTACGCGCCGGACTCATCGTCATTGAAGCCTGGTTCAGGGGCTACTGAGGGAGTCCTGGATTAGGGTGTATCCGGACAGCCGGACTATGTACAACGTCCAGACTATTGAAGCGTGAAGATACAAGACTCAAGACTTCGGCCCGTGTCCGGATGAGACTTTCCTTAGCGTGGAAGGCAAGCTTGGCGATCCGGATATTATATTTCCTTCCTTGTAACCAACTCCATGTAAACCCTAGCCCTCTCCGGTGTCTATGTAAACCGGAGAGGTTGGTCCTTAGAAGGCCGATCACAATTACATTCATACCATCATAGGCTAGCTCCTAGGGTTTAGCCTCTACAATCTCGTGGTAGATCTACTCTTGTACTACCCATATCATCAATATTAATCAAGTAGGAAGTAGGGTTTTACCTCCATCGAGAGGGTCCGAACCTGGGTAAACATCTGTGTCCCTTACTTCTTGTTACCATCAGCCTTGACGCACAGATCAGGACCCCCTACCGGAGATCCGCCGGTTTTCACACCGACAGGCATCCCCTCATTCGTCTTCGTCTATCGGTAACTTCACTTGGAACTATATTTTTATTCGCCACATGATATGTGTTTTTCTTGGAGCGTCTTGTATGATATGAGTCTTTAATTTTTAGTTTACCACAATCATCCTTGATGTGCACACCTTTTGGGAGAGACACACTTGATCCGGAATTTATTAGAATACTCTATGTGCTTCACTTATATCTTTTGAGCTAGATAATTTTTGCTCTAGTGCTTCACTTATATCTTTTAGAGCACGGTGGTGGCTTTATTTTGTAGAAATTGTTGATCTCTCATGCTTCACGTATATCATTTTGAGAGCCTTTTAGAACAGCATGGTATTTTCTATGGTTATAAATTTTGTCCTAGAATGATGGGCATCCAAGTTGGGTATAATAAAAACTATCATAGAAAGTGAATTGGATGCTATGATCAATTTGATGCTTGATAATTGTTTTGAGATATGAGGATGGTGATATTAGAGTCATGCTAGTGGAGTAATTATGAATTTGAGGAATACTTGTGTTGAAGTTTGTGATTCCCGTAGCATGCACGTATGTTGAACCGCTTTGTGATGAAGTTGGAGCATAATTTATTTATTGATTGTCTTCTTTATGAGTGGCGGTCGGGGACGAGCAATGGTCTTTTCCTACCAATCTATCCCCCTAGGAGCATGCGCGTAGTACTTTGTTTTCAATGACTTGTAGATTTTTGCAATAAGTATATGAGTTCTTTATGACTATTGTTGAGTCCATGGATTATACGCACTCTCACCCTTCCACCATTGCTAGCCTCTCTTGTGCCACGCAACTTTCGCCGGTACCATACACGCACCATATACCTTCCTCAAAACAGCCACCATACCTACCTATTATGGCATTTCCATAGCCATTCCGAGATATATTGCCATGCAACTTTCCACTGTTCCATTTATTATGACACACTCCATTATTGTCATATCGCTCTTTGCATGATCATGTAGTTGACATCGTATTTGTGGCAAGGCCACCTTCATAATTCTTTCATACATGTCACTCTTGATTCATTGCATATCCATGTACACCGCCGGAGGCATTCACGTAGAGTCATATTTTGTTCTAAGTATTGAGTTGTAATTCTTGAGTTGTAAGTAAATAAAAGTGTGATGATCTTCATTATTAGAGCATTGTCCCAAGTGAGGAAAGGATGATGGAGACTATGATTCCCCCACAAGTCGGGATGAGACTTCGGACTTTACAAAAAAAAGAGGCCAAAGAAGCACACCAAATAAAAAGTAATAAAAAAAGAGAAAATAAAAGAAAAGAGAAAAGAAAAAAAAGGGAAAGAAAAAATGAGAGAAAAAGATAGAAGGGACAATGCTACTATCTTTTTTTCCACACTTGTGCTTCAAAGTAGCACCATGATCTTCATGATAGAGAGTCTCATATGTTGTCACTTCCATATACTAGTGGGAATTTTTCATTATAGAACTTGGCTTGTATATTCCAATGATGGGCTTCCTCAAAATGCCCTAGGTCTTCGTGAGCAAGCAAGTTGGATGCACACCAGTTAGTTTCTTTTGTTGAGCTTTCATACACTTATAGCTCTAGTGCATTCGTTGCATGGCAATCCCTACTCACTCACATTGATATCTATTAATGGGCATCTCCATAGCCCGTTGATACGCCTAGTTGATGTGAGACTATCTTCTCCCTTTTTGTCTTCTCCACAACCACCATTCTATTCCACATATAGTGCTATGTCCATGGCTCACACTCATGTATTGCATGAAAGTTGAAAAAGTTTGAGAATACTAAAGTATGAAACAATTGCTTGGCTTGTCATCGGGGTTGTGCATGATTAAATACTTTGTGTGATGAAGATAGAGCATAGCCAGACTATATGATTTTGTAGGAAAAGCTTTCTTTAGCCATGTTATTTTGAGAAGACATGATTGCTTTGTTAGTATGCTTGAAGTATTATTACTCTTATGTCAGTATGAACTTTTATTTTGAATCATTTGGATCTGAACATTCATGCCACAATAAAGAAAATTACATTGAGAATTATGCTAGGTAGCATTCCACATCAAAAATTCTGTTTTTATCATTTACCTACTCGAGGACGAGCAGGAATTAAGCTTGGGGATGCTTGATACGTCTCCAATGTATCTATAATTTTTTATTGTTCCATGCTATTATATTACCCGTTTTGGATGTTTATGGGCTTTACTTTACACTTTTATATCATTTTTGGGACTAACCTACTAATCGGAGGCCCAGCCAGAATTGCTGTTTTTTTGCCTATTTTAGTGTTCCGAAGAAAAGGAATATCAAATGGAGTCCAAACGGAATGAAACCTTTGGGAGTGATCTTTTTGGAACAAACGCTATCCAGGAGACTTGGAGTGGACGTCAAGAAGCAGCCGAGGAGGCCACGAGGCAGGAGGGCACGCCCTAGGGGGGTAGGTGCGCCCCCACCCTCGTGGGCCCCTCGTGGCTCCCCTGACCTACCTCCTTTGCCTATATATACTCCCGTACCCTGAAAACATCGAGGAGCACCACGAAAAACTATTTCCACCGCCGCAACCTTCTGTATCCGCGAGATCCCATCTTGGAGCCTTCACCGGTGCTCCGCCGGAGGGGGAATCGACCACAGAGGGCCTCTACATCATATCCAAGGCCTCTCCGATGAGTTGTGAGTTGTTTACCACAGACCTTCGGGTCCATAGTTATTAGCTAGATGGCTTCTTCTCTCTCTTTGAATTTCAATACAAAGTTCTCCTCGATCTTCTTGGAGATCTATTCGATGTAACTCCTTTTGCGGTGTGTTTGTCGAGATCCAATGAATTGTGGGTTTATGATCCAGTTTATCTATGAGAAATATTTGAATCTCCTTTGAATTCTTTTATGTATGATTGGTTATCTTTGCAAGTCTCTTCGAATTATCAGTTTGGTTTGGCCTACTAGATTGATCTTTCTTGCAATAGGAGAAGTGCTTAGCTTTGGGTTCAATCTTACGGTGTTCTTCCCCAGTGACAGCAGGGGCAGCAAGGTGTCGGTGTGAAAACCGATGGATCTCGGGTAGGGGTCCCGAACTGTGCGTATAAGGCTAATGGTAACAGGAGGCGGGGGACACAATGTTTACCCAGGTTCGGGCCCTCTCTATGGAGGTAATACCCTACTTCCTGCTTGATTAATCTTGATGATATGAGTATTACAAGAGTTGATCTACCACGAGATCGTAGAGGCTAAACCCTAGAAGCTAGCCTATGATTCTGATTGTTATTGTCCTACGGACTAAACCCTCCAGTTTATATAGACACGGGAGGAGGCTAGGGTTACACAGAGTCGGTTATAGAGAAGGAGATCTACATATCCGAATTGCCAAGCTTGCCTTCCATGCAAAGGAGAGTCCCACCCGGACACGGGACGAAGTCTTCAATCTTGTATCTTCATAGTCCAACAGTCTGACACAAGTATATAGTCCGGCTCTCCGAGGACCCCCTAATCCAGGACTCCCTTAGTAGCCCCTAAACCAGGCTTCAATGACGATGAGTCCTGCGCGCAGATTGTCTTCGGCATTGCAAGGCGGGTTCCTTCTCCGAATACTCCAAGGTAAATTTTGAACACATGAATCGTGTCCGACTCTGCAAAACAAATCCCACATACCACCGTAGAGAGCACAATATTCCGCGAGTCTAATCTGCTGACAACTTTTACCTAGCGTGACATCACGCCGCGTCCCGGTTATTATCAAAACCATTTTTCCCAACCTGGCATTGCACGTCTTGCGAGGCGGTTTTATTGGCACGTCTTGTCGAAGCAGAGATCGTGTCCCCCTTATCACAGGATTCTCATCAATACGGGCGTGGGTAACCCAACCGTGTCGTTAGTATGATTCCTCAGTTTAGGCAAGTTCCAAACGGCCACGCTGAGGATGCTTGACATTCTTCCTCTATATAAAGAGGTCAAGACCTGTCCTTTTCTTTCCATGCCTGATCCTTCCCTTCTCCTACCTCGAGTTCCAACACCCAAGGTTCAGTCCACGCGCTCTGTACCTTCAATCATGTCCGGATCCAACCCTCAAGTCCGGTGGATGGCCTCTTCTATCACAGAGGAGGACATCAAGAAGCTTAGGGAGGCTAGGTATCTGACCGCCGAAATCCTTCACAGGCTTCTTGCCCAAGGGAAGGTTGTTCCTACTCCCAAACCCAACAAGAGTGTTGTATTCATCTCCCACTTCATCCGAGGGCTAGGCTTCGGCCTTCATCCCTTCGTTAGAGGGCTCATGTTCTATTACGGGCTAGATTTTCATGATCTAGCTCCAGATTCCTTCCTTCACATCTCGTCATTTATCGTCGTGTGTGAGGCCTTCCTCCACATTACCCCACACTTCGGCTTATGGCTCAAGACCTTCAATGTGAAGCCGAAGACGATCGACGGGCGACACACAAAGTGCGGAGGTGCTATAATAAACAAAGGTGCCGACGCCTTATGGCCAAAGGGTTCCTTCCTGGAGGTGTCCGACCTATGGCAACGGGAGTGGTTTTATATCACAGCACCCCGAGGTACAAAGTGGGCAGCCGCCTGGCCTTCCGCTCCGCCCCTCTGCCACAACTTGCATCATGGGTCAACAAGGGGCTGGACTGGGGACTGGTTAATGACGTGCTGACATTGCAAAGCCGCATCCGAGATCTCCTCAAGAGGGATATCAGTCTCATCAAAGTAATTCAAGTAATGCTAGTTCATCGGGTCCTGCCATGCCAACGTCGATCTCTCCGCATGTGGGAATTCAATCCAGAAGGACCGTGAACCATTCAACACTTCTTCGGTGTGACGCTCGAAGGGATGTATCGATTATTCTTCGGACCACGAATAAAGTGTCCGGACACAATAGAGGATGCGTGTCTCAACTGCAACCATCCAGATACCCAAGTAAGTAACTCCGCCACCGGACATGTTTTCATTATATTTGTCACAACATTATTCTGAAAAACCACCCTTGGCCAGGACTGGATAAGAAAGACAGGGATGATCAGGTGTTCGGCCCCTCTTCCCGAAGGCTCCCCGGATCATGTACTAACCAGGATGCTGGCTCACACACCTTATCAAGTGCCATCAGGGGAGGGCGAGGGGAGGAGTAGGGAAGCCAAAAGCGGGCTTCATGCTGGAGGTACATTACGCATCCTGACCAGGGGAATTAGTGCTCCCGTGTTAGAGGATGTTTGGGGGGGGGGGAGAATCTAGAATCCCCTCTCCCCACGGGAAGAAAAGGACCGCCCCTGAAGACTTGGAAACAAAGGTTCCCAAACGAGGGAAGAAACCTTCACTAGGGGGCCCTGCCCCGGAGGGCATCCTTACCGCACAGCGCCCACAAGGAGGCCAGCCATCAATCGAGCCGTAAGTGAACAAAGGCACTTTAGTAAGCATGCCCCATTCTTTTCCTGAGAATAACGACCAAGAGATATGCTTTGCAGTCCGGCTACTAGACCTTCTCAACAATGTTTGTCCTCGAGGGATATTCTTCCGGAGATGATGGAGAGCGAAACGCAACCTCTTACTTCTCTGCCTCATGAGGCGAACGACCCTGAGGTGTCGCCCCGGAGGATCTTTCCCGATCCGCAAAGGCCAGAAGGTAACTCTTCGGCCGCTCGAAGTCCGGGGTTCTCGGCTCCTAGGGAGACCAACAGGAAAAGTCCGAGACTGTCAGATGTACAACCGGACACATTGATGGGTCTTATGCAGCAAGTGGATATCTCAGAGGCGCATAGTACCTTAATGGGTACGGTGGTGGAGAGGATTTCATCCGCAAAAAGCGGGTTGAATGAAGCTTTTACGAGCCTGCTACGAGGCTTTGAGGTACGCAAAGTGATATTTTTTTTTGATTGTACCATACACGCAAGGTGTGCTTTGTATAGATAGTAGCCCTTGAGACTCTGTTTGCCATCCAGATAAGGCGAGCAGAGGATCATAGTCTCAGGTAATGAATGCACTGCTTTTGTGCACAGGCGGCTGCAGATCCGACGACTAACTGCACTGCTGAATTTACCGAACTGAGGCGGCAACTTGACGTGGCGGATGCAGACATCACGCTTGTGAACAAGTGGCTTGACGAGGCATAGGGTATGTATATTTAAGTGGTCAGCAAATATTAATAAGATCATGATGCTAGGATTTATAATATGCTTTGACTGCAGATGGAGCTGCCGCCATGGAGACCCTTCAGGCAGAACTTGCCTGGGCCAAGGAGCAAGCCAGGAAAAGTGATGCGGCCGCCCTGAAGGCAGCCGAAGAATTAAAAGCCGAACAAGCTGCTCATCGCCAAAGTGAGGATAAAATAGCCAACATGGCTCTTGAGCTGCAAAATGGCGCCAGCTGATATGAGCTTATCGAAAGGGAAAACCAAACGAAAACGGCTGACCTAAAGAAGGCCTTGCAAGCAGCAAAGGAGACTCGCTCTGAAATCAGAGCGGCGTGGGAGGAGCTTCGGCAAGCTGGTGATATCGCAGTTGGGAAGCCCTTTTTATTGCGAACAAAGTTCGGCGATCCGAAGTATGCCCCTCTTGATGAATTGTGGAGTTCTTAAGAGGCATACTTGGATTTAGCAAACGACGCTACTAATGCGACGGAGTATTTCAAAGATCGAGAAGATCATGAGGTGGAAAGATTGTTCTGGTCGCAGTTCAGTAAAACAAGGCATCCGCTGCGGTTGAATGAGCAAATGGCTGAATGGGCTGAGCTCCATAGGTTATCCGGGCTTGCCATGAAGGCAATCGTGGACCACCTGTGGCCGAAGGAACCAAGTCCGGATAGTTATTTTGGTTTGGTGCAACGATTTATTCATGTTGTGCATGCATAGAGGGTGCGCGGATGTCCCTTTCCCGTGTTAAGACGCATTGGGCGAAGATGGAGGCCACCGATATCACAACTAGGGGTCCGCCCGGAGGCCAGGACTCGCCCGAGCACTATTTTGAAGAAGTCTTAGAAGGTGCCCGTTTAATAGAGGCTCAGTGCGCAAAGAATACCATGTTCCAGTGACATGTATCTTGATTGTAAAAACAATGCTTTTGATAATAAAGGTTGTATTTATACTTTTGCCCGTAAAGTATTGTAGTGCCTCCTGTGCGGCCGCTTATGTATGTATGTATATAACCTGAAAGTTTGCAGTCGTCGGCTTCAGCCCCCTTGCATATAATGTAGGGGTGTTCGGCAAAGCGCGTAATCACACTTGATCCAACGTCTTGGTCCGTTAAGGAGGTGGTAGCATGGCGAACGAGGCAATCGGACTATATAGCTTTAACACTTTCACTTAGCCATAGGAGTTTGACGGTGGGGCTACTATATAGCCCCTGGTATCTCCGCGCTCATCCGAATATGGTGCATGTACATACGTGACCGGGAAACCGGTCCTTCGTTAACGCGGAGGAATCGCGAAGATTCCGCGAGTCATCGAGTGGTTGACCAGTCTCTCGCATTATCATGACAGTCAGTTTTTGGCTTTCTCTACTGAGGCTCATCCATATGAACCAGGGCACAATTGCAGTAGTTCTTCCGGTGCCACCTTAGCTGATAGAGCGGAACGTAAGGTAGCAAAACACGGGAGCCGGGCAAACCCAACTATTGACCAAAGACATGATTCGGAGCTGATGCATATAAGTCTAAACTCGCGATGCCAAACACTCCCGAAGGTATTCAGAATTTTACAACATATATTGGGATGAGTACCGCCCTCAATAATGAGCCCTAAATTTCCAGGTACGTGCATTAATCTGGTGTGACAAAAGAGCGGCTGTGGTGAGAGCATAGATCCCCAAAACACATTGGTTGCTGCCCTTGTAACGTCTATTTTAGATCGGCGAATGATAAGCTTGCCGATAACGCCGGTATCCCTCTTGGTCATTTTAAGTACCAGGAGGGTATGAGTCAAGAAGAGACAATAAAAAAAGGTTTACATAGGGTCTTAATCTAAAAAGAAACCTTTGAACGGGGCCCTGCTGCACGTCTTCACCTTTGTCTCCGTTGTGTCGTATCCTGAAGGGTATAGCACGATGGTCATATATAAAAAGAAAGAAAAAACCCAGGTGAAAGAATCTGGTGTGACCGTGAGTAGAGTCGGTCAATCTTAATGAACCATGAAAAATTGGTATCTTGAGTGTAAATACATTTAGGCCGAACTATGGGCCTTGTGCGGGCAGCCCCTAGCACCACATATGGGGCATAACCATTAATTAAGCTCAGGTTTATCAGGGCTGCACAACTAGTGGTGCGCCGGACACGTCTAGCCGTGTCTGTGGTCTCGAGGACCGATCAGTTACTCGGGTTGAAGAGGCCGTTTAGTGGTTCGACTGCTAGAGCCGCCATGTAGTCTTCCGCGCGAAGAGAACGCTCTGTGCTTCCGCTGATAGTGATGACGCCACGTGGACTGGGCATCTTAAGTTTGAGATAAGCGTAATGCGGTACTGCGTTGAAACGAGCGAAGGCCGTTCTTCTGAGTAGTGCATGATAGCCGCTCCGGAACGGGGCGATGTCAAAGATTAGTTCTTCGCATCGAAAGTCGTCGGGAGAACCAAATACCACCTCTAACGTCAAAGAGCTCATGCAGCAGGCCTCTACGCCTGGTATTACCCCTTTAAAGGTATTACTGCTTTGGTTGATTCTCGACGGGTCTATCCCCATCTTGCGGACAGTGTCATGATATATCAGATTAAGACTACTGCCGCCATCCATGAGGACTCGGGTGAGATGGTATCCGTCAATTATTGGGTCGAGCACCAAGGCGGCCGAACCTCCATGTCAGATACTAGTTGGATGATCCCTGCGATTGAAGGTGATCGGGCAGGCCAACCATGGATTGAATTTGGGGGCGACAGGTTCCATAGCGTATACGTCTTGGAGTGCGCGTTTGCGCTTCCTCTTTGGTATGTGGGTGGCGTAAATCATGTTCACTGTTTTGACCTCTGATGGAAATTTTTTCTGTCCCCCAGTGTTCGGCTGGCGAGGTTAGTCCTCATCTTCACTTAGCGGCTCCTTCCCTTTGTGTTCGGCGTTTAGCTTGTCGACCTGCTTGAAGACCTAGCATTCTCTGTTGGTGTGATTCGCAGGTTTCTCGGAGGTGCCATCAATTTGACAAGACTTGTCTAAAATTTTATTTAGGCTTGACGGACCATCTCTACTGCTTTTAAATGGCTTTTTCCACTGACCGGTTCTAGAGCCCCTGAATCCGGCATTTACCGATGTATTGTCTGGGTTGTCTTCATTATTTCGATGATTGTTTTTATTGCGTCGCGGCTTTTCATTGCCATCCCTAATTTCGGATGTGCCTGGATCACTGGTGCCGCTGCGGGCCAACCAACTATCCTCGCCCGCGCAAAAGCGGGTCATAAGAGTTGTTAGGGCTGCCATTGTCCTTGGCTTTTCCCGGCCGAGGTGTCTGGCGAGCCATTCATCTCGGACACTGTGTTTGAAAGCTGCTAAGGCTTCAACATCTGGACAGTCGATGATTTGGTTCTTTTTGGTGAAAAAATCTATTCCAAAGCTTACGGGCTGACTCTCCGGGTCGTTGGATTATGTGACTTAAATCGTCTACATCCGGAGGTCGGACATAGGTCCCTTGAAAATTAGCCTTGAAAGCATCCTCAAGTTCCTCCCAGCTTCCAATAGAATTTTCGAGAAGGCTTTTCAACTAGTGTCGAGCTGGTCCTTTCAACTTGAGGGGTAGGTATTTGATGGCATGGAGATCGTCTCCGCGAGCCATATGGATGTGAAGAATAAAGTCCTCAATCAAGACTGCAGGGTCTGTCGTTCCGTCATATGCCTCGATGTTTAAGGGTTTAAACCCCTCTGGAAATTCATGATCCAACACCTCATCAGTGAAGCACAGGGGGTGTGCGGCGCCCCTGTACTTGGATGTGTCGAGGCGTGGGTCCGACGGCTGTAGTGTTCGGTGTTGATTCTGAGCTGGTAGTTGATCAGTATAGTCGGTTCGGTGGCCGTGATCCTGCGTGGGGACACATTTCCTAGATCCATAGATGGACCTGACCATACCAGCTCTTTTGTCCAAGTGCTCACGTAGATCGTGTGCTGACTTGTGTGCGATGTCATTAGTCGCTCTATCTCGGCCACGGGGTGGTCGGTCCAGCAGATCGGTCGTATTGTTTTTCGGTGGAATGGGCTTTATAGCCTCGTCGTCGAATTCGGGCAGCAGCTTGCGTTTTGGGGAGCTCTTTGTGTGGCGATCATCGCCGTATATTTCGTCAGCGTCGAGCACTTTGTTCCATCTATGACTGAGCATATCCTGCGCGGCTTTAAGCCGTTGCTTTTGCTTCTTCAAGCTCCTCGCGGTAGCAATAAGCCTTTTGTAGAGGTGCTCTTGTTCCAAGTGCTTTTCCAGGGTGATGCGTGCATCGTCATCCGGACATGTTTATAAGTTTTGTCTTTGGCATCGCTGTGATCGGACAGCGGCCCCGGACTGTGTTCGCCGTCCCCTGGCTCATCCTGCTCCATCGCTGGGTCTACGGGGTCGTCATTATTTTTAGCATCGTCCGGGGTATTATTCTTTCTTGTGCCGGTATCACTGTTTTTGCTATGGCGGGCTTTAGAGCGGCGCCGCTAACATCGGCGCTTTATTTGCTTCTCAAGGGGATTATCCTCCGCTGCATCATCGCCATTGCTTTATTTGGGTGTGTCCACCATATATATATATATATATATATATATATATATATATATCATATGATGAGGTGGTTGCCCAGCGCCCTAGGGGCGGTGGTTCCCGTTTTTCTCCGGCATCATCGTCCATACCGTTGATGTCCTCAGAGTCGAAATCAAGCATGTCAGTTAAGTCATCGACAGTGGCTATTAAGTGGGTGGTGGGTGGGGAACGAATTCCTTCGTCGTCTGCTTCCCACTCAAGCCAGACATAGTTCGACCAAGAGTCTCCTGAAAAGGAGAGAGATTTTAATGAGTTCAGCACGTCGCCCAAGGGCGAGTGCTGAAATATATCCGTGGAGCTAAACTCCATGATCGGTGCCCAGTCAGATCCGATGGGCACGGATGCGCGCGGTTTGGTTCCTATGGCCGGAGACGAGTCCGAGGGTCCGACTACACAGACCTCCTTGGAAGTAAAGTCCGTGTTCGACTTTATCGCCGCAGAGTGTGCGGCCTCTGTGGCGGGGTCCATCCTCCCGGCCTCGGATGGCACGATCTGCTCCGGATTTAAAGCCGGGGTAGCTGCAGGTGTGATCTCCTGAATAGTATCCGATGGCAGATCTAAGTCATGCTCATCGCGACTATTGGGCGTACCTATCATGGGCTCTCGAGTCTGTCGAAGATCGAGTCTCCGCGGATGTCGGCAGTGTAGTTCAAGTTTCCGAAACTAACTTGATTGCCAGGGCGTAGCTATCGATATGCTCCAGATGGCCAAGCGAGTTGGCCCGCAGTGCGAAGCCGCCAAATACGAAGATCTGTCTGGGGAGGAAAACCACGCCGTGGACCACATCATTGTAGATGACTGAAGGAGCCATTAAGCCTTACCGTGACGACACATTGGAACTCTCAATGAAAGCACCAATGTCGGTGTAAAAACTGGCGGATCTCGGGCAGGGGGTCCCGAACTGTGCGTCTAAGGCTAATGATAACAGGATGTGGGGACACAATGTTTACCCAGGTCCGGGCCCTCTCTATGGAGGTAATACCCTACTTACTGCTTGATTGATCTTGATGATATGAGTATTACAAGAGTTGATCTACCACGAGATCGTAGAGGCTAAACCCTAGAAGCTAGCCTATGATTCTGATTGTTGTTGTCCTACGGACTAAACCTTCCAGTTTATATAGACACCGAAGGGGGCTAGGGTTACATATAAGGAGATCTACATATCTGAATTGCCAAGCCTGCCTTCAACGCAAAGGAGAGTCCCACCCGGACACGGGACGAAGTCTTCAATCTTGTATCTTCATAGTCCAACAGTCCGGCACAAGTATATAGTCCGGCTATCCGAGGACCCCCTAATCCAGGACTTCCTCACAAGGCACGTATTGTATTGTTGCCATCGAGGATAAAAAGATGGGATTTATATCATACTGTTTGAGTTTATCCTTCTACATCATGTCGTCTTGCTTAATGTGTTACTCTGTTCTTATGAACTTTATACTCTAGATGCAGGCAGGAATCGGTCGATGTGTGGAGTAATAGTAGTAGATGCAGAATCATTTTGATCTACTTGTTGCGGACGTGATGCCTATATACATGATCATGCCTAGATATTCTCATAACTATGCACTTTTCTATCAATTGCTCGACAGTAATTTGTTCACCCACCGTAATACTTATGCTATCTTGAGAGAAGCCACTAGTGAAACCTATGGCCCCCGGGGTCTATCTTTTATCATATAAGTTTCCATCTACTTTTGTTTGCAATCTTTACTTTCCAATCTATATCATAAAAATACCAAAAATATTTATCTTATCTTATTATCTCTATCAGATCTCACTTTTGCAAGTTACCGTGAAGGGCTTGACAACCCCTTTATCGCGTTGGTTGCGAGGTTCTTGTTTGTTTGTGTAGGTACGAGGGACTTTTGAGGAGCCTCCTACTGTATTGATACCTTGGTTCTCAAAAACTAAGGGAAATACTTACGCTACTTTGCTGCATCACCCTCTCCTCTTCAAGGGAAAACCAACACAGTGCTTAAGAGGTAGCAACCAGCCATCACACACAGTTTCTAAAAGAACAAATGTGCGTGATAAGAGGGAGTAGGTCCCATAGGGTGACCAGCATGAGCAAAATGGTGCAGGTACTGGATTAACCGTTTGTGATGCAAGTGCGCTATAAAATCAGCACGACTGCGCAGGCGTGAGCAAATGGTGGAGGTACTGGTTTAACCATGTGCGATGCAAGTGCGCTGTGAAATCACCACAACTGCGCAAGCACGAGCAAAATGGTGCATGTACTGGCTTAACCGTGTGCGATGCAAGTGCGCTATGAAATCACCACGACTGCACGATCTTGGCCACTCCTGCCCCCCATCAATTCCTTTACCCAAATTTTAGTAGCCGTCGTACTTCAACCGTCGCCCACACTCCTCCAGCACCGACCTTATAGTAAAATTGTAGTAGCCGAGGCATTTGAACCGTCGCCCTCCCTCGTCCACCACCATCTCCGCCCACCATTACTAAAAATTTCAGTAGTCATGGCATATCCTCAAACACCACAACCCCCCACCACCACCACAGTCCCCCACCCGCCCCCTCCCCCTGGAACCCTATCTTGCGGCCAGCGCCAGCGCCGACGGCGCTGCCGCCAACCCATGCCGGTCTGCCCATTCCTCCTAGCTTAGATAATAAACTTCAGGTTACCCAGCGATTCCCATACCGTCGCCCCACTCCCCTGAGTTTTTAGATGAGGCATGCGGTGTCCCTCCCCACCATATCCACATCCCCTACTCTAGAATGTCGCAGCCTAAGCTCGACCATGTATCCCGGGGAGCCCAATGAGCATTCGGCCAAGAAGTGGTTTATCATGGCCTCTCCGGCGGACGTGGGCGAGGTGGCTGCCGTTCGCCCCGACCTGTCGATACCGGGGCAACACGTCTCCGTGAAAGCTAGCGAAGATGTTGAGTATGTTGCCATGTCGAAGGCTTCATGTCAGCGGGCTTGCATATTATTGTATCTCGGGAAAGCTAGCTACAACATCAAGCTCGTCGACAACGACGGCTTCACGTGGGCCATGTCACAAGTTATGTGGTCCATACCCAACCCCTCTGGTTCAACCGCCGTCGATCTCTTCGATGGCCCTCCCGCTGATCTCCTCTGCCAAGCGGTCAAGGATTTGTGATCCTTATACGCCATCGATCCCATTTTGTCATATCTGAAGGACATGTTCTACGGCGACGGCTTGGAATCCTCAATTGCCAAGTCAGATCTCATCAACTACGACCACAAGGAGAGCACCCACAAAGGTTCTTACACCATGGGTCTGTGCTCTTCCAACGGGAAGGATTCGGTCCATGAAATTTGAGTCAACATCCTATCAGCAAATCTTACCTTTTCTAGCTTGCCAACTCGTACACTTTGTTGTAGTAGCATTTGTCGTGCGGTGCTATAATTGTGCCCTCTTTAATTATTTTAGTTATGCAAAAATGCATTGTTCAATAGGGCTATGTGATGTTTAAGTATGAATTGTCCACTTCAGTTTCACGAATGGCTATATTTTGTTGTTTATAGTGAGTAGATGCCTTGTTTATTTGTGTTAGGTTGTTAGGTTAGTTGCAGTGAGCACTTCTCCAGTTATCGAGCCAATGCCTTATTTATATGTATTTTGTCTTAGTTTGGTTGCAATGAGCATTTGTCCAGTTATCAAGCATATGCCTTGTTTATCTGTAGTTTGGTTGTTAGGTTGCTTTTTTTAGCATTTGCCCAGTTTTCAAGAAGATGCCTTGTTTATCTGTATTTGCTTGTTAGGTTGGTTGTAGTGAGCATTTGTCCAATTTTCAAGCATATGACCTGTTTATCTATATTTGCTTCTTAGGTTGGTTCCAGTGAGACTCTGTCCAGTTTTCAATGGCTATATTTGGTTGTTATACTGATCATTTATGCCTTGTTTATTTTAGTCATTCACAATGTGTTGTTCATTATGTGCAAATCGGAATTATGCCGCTCGACTGCATCAATACCAGTTTGTTCGGCTATATTTGGTTCCAATTATGCCTGGTGTAGTTAACAGTTAACACATGCCCTTTATTTCAGTTTTACACATTTATCCAGTGATGTTTAAGCATTACCTACGTTCCATTCATTTTCAATAATACCAGTTTGAATTGCAATATTTGATGGCTGTTAAGCCTGCTCTCGGTAACATTACCTTCCCTTTTATATATGCTTTAACATCATGCTGAAACCAACACATTCAAGCTATCATTTGGAGATGATATTGTTTACCTTTGCTATATTTGTTTGATGATAAGGTTGTCGTACTTATCATGCCTATCCACTACTTATGCAGGACAACAACGGGAGTGGACACCATTTTCCGCCGAGGTTAGCTTCATCCCTCGGCATGTGAGGGAGTCCTGGATTAGGGGGTATCCGGACAGCCGGACTATATACTTTGGCCGGACTATTGGAGCGTGAAGATACAAGACTCAAGACTCCGTCCCGTGTCCGGATGGGACTCTCCTTTGCGTGGAAGACAAGCTTGGCGATCCGAATATTGTATTTCCTTCCTTGTAACCGACTCCTTGTAAACCCTAGCCCTCTCCGGTGTCTATATAAACCAGAGAGGTTGGTCCTTAGAAGGCCGATCATAATTACAATCATAATCATCATAGGCTAGCTTCTAGGGTTTAGCCTCTACGATATCGTGGTAGATCTACTCTTGTACTACTCATATCATCAATATTAATCAAGCAGGAAGTAGGGTTTTACCTCCATCGAGAGGGCCCGAACCTGGGTAAACATTGTCTCCCTTGCTCCCTGTTACCATCAGCCTAAGACGCGCAGATCGGGACCCCCTACCCGAGATCTGCCGGTTTTGACACCGACATTGGTGCTTTCATTGAGAGTTCCTCTGTGTCGTTGCTGCAAGGCTTGATGGCTCCTTCAATCGTCAACAACACGGTCCAGGGTGAGACTTTTCTCCCCGGATAGATCTTCGTGTTCGGTGGCTTCGCACTGCGGGCCAATTCGCTTGGCCATCTGGAGCAGATCGATAGCTACGCCCCTGGCCACCAGATCAGGTTCGGAAACCCGAACTACACGGCCGATATCCACGGAGACTTGATCTTTGACGGAATCGGGCCTATGCCAGGAGCGCCGGATAGTCACGATGAGCACGGCTTAGACCTGCTGTCGGACAACGCTCGGGATATCACCCCTGCAGCAGCCCCGGACCTAAATCCGGAGCAGACTGCGTGGCCCAAGGACGGATGGATGGACCCCGCCCCGCCGGTCGCACACTCATCGGCGGTAGAGCCGAACACAGGCCTCACCTCTAAGGAAGCCTGTGACTCCGGACCCCCGGACTTGTATCCGGTTGTAGGTCCTAGTCCGCGCGCTACCGATCCCGCCGAGCCTGGTTGGGCTCCGGTAATGGAGTTTACCGCTGCGTATATCTTCCAGCACCCGCCCTTTGGCGACATGCTGAACTGGTTAAAGTCTCTCTCTTTGATAGGAGACTCTTGGCCGAACTATGTCCAGCTCGAGTCGGAAGCAGGCGACGAAGGAATTTGTTGCCCACCCACCACCCATTTCATTGCCACGATCGATGAATTAACCGACATGCTCAACCTCGACTCCGAAGACATCAACGGTACGGACGACGATGCAGGAGAAGGACATGAACCACCGCTCATAGGGCGGTGGACAGCCACCCCCGTCGTACGATATATACATGGTGGACACGCCTAAGGAGGACGACGGTGACAATCTGTAAGATAAAACCCCTGGGCAAAAACCAAAGCGACGACGCAGACGCTGCTCCAAGTCCAGCAACAGTAAAAATAGCGACAAGAGCGCCAGAAAGATCGACACCCCAGTCAACTCTGAAGGCAACAACGACCATACGGACCCAGCGATGGAGCAGGACGAGCTAGGTCACGCCGGACATAGTTTGGAGCAGACGCCCGATCGCAATGATCCTGAGGGACGAGTTCATCAAACCGCCCCAGGAAAAGAACAAAGTCCGGATGACGATGCATTCACCATCCCGGAAACACGTGTGGAACGAGATAACCTCCACAGAAGGATTATGGCCACAGCGAGAAGTCTAAAGAAGCAGAAGCAATGGTTAAAATCCACACAGGAAACGCTCAATCGCGGATGGAATAAAGTGCTAGACACTGAAGAAAGATACGGCGACGATCGCCATACAAAGAGCTATCCAAAATGCAAGCTACTGCCAGAATTCGACGACGAGGCCGTTCCACCAAAGAATAACACGACCAGGAGGCCAGACGTACCACTTCATAACCGCAACAGAGCAGCTACCGATGTCGCGCACGATTTACGTGAGCACCTGGATAAGAAAGCCGGCACGGCTAGGTCCATCTACGGATCTAAAGGACACACCCCGGCACGGGACTATGGTCACCAAAACGATCATACCAACCAAATACCAGTTCGGAATAAACACCGGACACAACAACAACCGACGACATGCCACAGCACGTCCAGATATAGAGGGGCTGCTCACCCCCTTTACTTCACCGAAGAAGTACTGGGCCATGAATTTCCACAGGGTTTTAAACCTGTGAACATAGAGGCATACGACGGAACGACAGACCCAGGGGTCTGGATCGAGGATTTTATCCTGCATATTCACATGGCTCATGGGGATGACCTGCACGCCATCAAATACCTTCCCCTCAAGTTGAAGGGACCAGCTCGACACTGGTTGAAAAGCCTCCCCAAAAATTCAATTGGGAGTCGGGAGGAACTCGAGGATGCTTTCAGGGCCAATTTTCAAGGGACCTATGTCCGGCCTTCGGATGCGGACGGTTTAAGTCACATAATCCAACAGCCCGGAGAGTCAGCCCGCAAGCTTTGGAATAGATTCCTCACTAAGAAGAATCAAATTGTCGATTGTCCGGATGCTGAAGCCTTAGCGGCATTCAAACACAGCATCTGCAACGAGTGGCTTGCCAGACACCTCGGCTAAGAAAAGCCAAGGACAATGGTAGCCTTAACAAGCCTTATGACTCGCTTTTGCGCGGGTGAAGACAGCTGGTTGGCCCGTAAAGGCACCAGTGACCCAAGCACATCCAAAATAAGGGATGGCAACGGGAAGCCACGGCGTAATAAAAACAAATGTCAAAACAAGGAAGAGAGCCCGGACAACACAACGGTCAACATCGGATTCAGGGGCTCTCGACCCGATCAGCAAAGGAAGCCATTTAAAGGCAGTAAAGAGGGATCGTCCGGTCTGAACAGAGTCCTGGATAGACTGTGCCAAATTCATGGCACCCCCGACAAACCTGCGAACCACACGCACAGAGAGTGTTGGGTCTTCAAGAAGGCCGGCAAATTAAATGCCGAACACAAGGGAAGGGAAACACCAAGTGAAGACGAGGATGAACCTCGCCAGCTGAGCACTGGGGGACAGAAAAAATTCCCTCCAAAGGTTAAAACAGTAAACATGATCCACGCAACTCACACATCCACGAGAAGGCACGGACGCGCGCTCAGAGACGCGTACAATATAGAGCCCATCGTACCCACACCTAACTACCGGATGGCTTGTTCGATCACCTTCGATCACACGGACTGCCTGACTAATATTCGGCGCGGAGGATCAGAGGCCTTGGTGCTTGACCCAATAATCGACGGATACCATCTCACCCACGTCCTCATGGACGGCGCAGTAGTCTCAATTTAATATACCAGGACACTGTCCGTAGGATGGGGATAGACCCATCCAGAATTAGCCAAAGCAACACCACCTTTGAAGGGGTGATACCAGGCATTGAAGCCTACAGCATGGGCTCCGTCGTACTGGAGGTAACATTTGGCTCACCAGGCAACTCCAGAAGCGAAGAACTACTCTTCACTATCGCACCCTTCCAAAGCGGCTATCACGCATTGCTTGGAAGAGCGGCCTTCGCCTGCTTCAACGCAGTACCACACTATGCCTACCTTACACTCAAGATGCCCGGTCCACGTGGCGTCATCACCGTTAACAGAAACACAAAGCGCAATACGCGATGGCTCTAGCGGCCGAACTCTAAGCGGCCTCCGATACCAAAAAACATGACTGGTAGTTAAGACCACAGACACGGTTGGACGAGTCCGGCAGCCAGGATAAAAATGAGCCAGGGCGCCATATATGTAATCCCTTAGAGGACACCAGGGGCTATAAATATTTAATAAAACCCCACCATTGGCCTGACATTATTTACAGGCCAATGCCTTACACCTTTACCATCCATCGCACGCTTACATCGTACTCTTTTACATGAGTTTTTCTTTTTTATAGACACAATGCGTGTGATACCCTTCCAGGAAACGGCACAACAGAGACAAAGGCGCAGACATGTAGCAGGGCCCCGCTCAAAGGTTTCTCTTTAGATTAAGCCCCTGTGTAAACCTTTTTATTGCCTCTTGTTGTTTACACATCCCATGGGTATTATACCCACAGAGGATACTGCCGTTATTGGCATTTCGCCATGACAGACCGATGCACGTACCTAGAAATATAGGGTTTATAATGAAAGGGCGCACTTCAGCCAATTTTCTGTTACAAAGTCCGAATACCTTCAGGAGTGTTCGGCGTCACGAGTTTGGCCTTATATGCATCAGCTCCGACTCATGTCTTTGGTCAAATGTTGGGTTTGCCCGGCTCCTGGGTTTGCCGCCTTACATTCCGTTCTTATCGGCTAAGGTGGCCAAAGGAGAACTACTGCGATTGTGCCCTGGTTATTCTGGATGAGCACCTCAGTAGAGAAAGCCGAAAATTGACTGTCATGATACAGCGAGAGACTGTTCAGCCACTTGAAGACTAATCGGAATCTTTAGCATTCCTCCGCATTAATGAAGGACCGTTTCCCGGTCATGTACACACGCGCCCGTATTCGGATGCACGCGAAGGTACCAGGGGCTACATAGTAGCCCCACCGTTAAATTCCCATGGCTAAGCGAAAGTGTTACAGCTATATAGTCCAGTTGCCTAGTTCGACGTGCGATCACCTCCTTAATGGACCAAGACGTTGGATCAAGTGTGATTACACATATTTTTTGCGAACACCCCCGCATTGTATGCGTGGGGGCTGAAGCCAACGACTGCTAACTTTCGGATTACACATATACATAAAAACGGCCGCACAAGAGACGAAATAATACTTTCAGGTAAAAAGTATAAATATAGCCTTGTAATCAAAATAACATTATTTTTACAATGATTCGATTTGTCACTCGAACAAGACATTCTTCGAGCACTGTGCTTCTATTAAGCGGGCACCTTCTGTTACCTGCTCCAAGTAGTGCTCGGCCGGATCCTGGCCTCCCACCGGATTTTGGGTTGCAATGAGGGTGGCCTCCATATCTGTCCAAAATGCTTTAACGCGGGCAAGTGCCATCCGTGCACCCTCTATACACGCCGACCTCCTCATGGCATCAATCTGAGATACGACACCGAGGAATTGTTGCACCAAACCAAAATAACTGTCCGGCTTCAGCTCCTTTGGCCAAAGATGGTCTGTTACAAACTGCATTGCAAGCCCAGACAGCCTATGAAGCACCGCCATAGCAGCCATCTTCTCACTCAATGGCAGCGGGCGCGCGGGAGCATTGAATTGCGACCAGAACAGCTTCTCCACTTCTTTATCACCTTGATCCTCGAAAAACTTTGTTGCATCAACTGTACTCTTCGCCAAGTCTGCATACGTGTCTCCAGGACTCCAGCATCCATCCAGGGGAGCATACTTCGGATCCAAAAACTTCATCCGCAGTAAGTAGGAGCCCACAACCGCGATTTTACCGGCCTGTCGAAGCTCCTCCCGCACACCCCTGACTTCGGTCCGCATCTCCTTGGTCGCATTAAGTGCCTTGTTTAGGTCAGCCGAATTCACCTGATTCTCCTTCTCAAGCAACTCATAACGGTCGGCGGCATTTTTTAACTCCACAGCCATTTCGGCTATCTTTTCCTCGCTTCGGCTATGAGCAGCCTGTTCGGCTCTCAACTCTTAGGCCGCCTTTAGGGCAGCCGCATTGCTAACCCGAGATTGTTCCTTGGCCTGGGCAAGTTCCACCCTCAGGCCTTCCACAACAGCAGCACCGTCTGCAGTTCAAATATATTGCATCAATATCATGCCCCTCTCAAATTTTCCTATAAAATATAATTAGGAAAGCAGAGCACATACCTTGTGACTCATTCAGCCGCTCATTCACCAGCGTGATATCGGCATCAATGCTTTAACGCGGGACGATTGCTCTCCACTCGGAATGATTTTTTAACTTAGGCGAGTACGGGGTTGCGGCTAAGCCCCCGAGCGGGAGGATTGCTCTCCTCTCGAAATGGTTTTTTAACTTAGGCAAGTACAGGGTCGCGGCTAAGCCCCCGAGTGGGAGGATTGCTCTCCACTCGGAATGGTTTTTTAACTTAGGCGAATCAGGTTCGTGGCTAAGTCCTTGAGTGAGAGGGTTGCTCTTCACTCGGATTGGTTTTGAAACTTAGGCGAATTAGGTTCACGGCTAAGCCACCCACTGGGGGATTTGAACACATGTTTTTATGGGAAAACAATCATTAAGATACTGCAAAAATATTGTCTTTGATAAACAAACCGAAGGATTCTTATTACCACTCGTCGATCCGAGTGGTTTAGGTACAGAAATGGCGGAGCAGCTCCGCATTCCATGAGCATGGCTCGTCTTCTTTCTTGGCTACATTGTAGAGGTGATACGCCCATTGTGGATCACCTTGGTAATGATGAAGGGACCTTCCCAGGCCGGAGTGAGCTTGTGAGGTCGTTTCTGATGCACCCGGAGCACAAGGTCTCTTTCCTGGAATGCTCGACCTCTAACATTACGGGCATGGAATCGACGCAGGTCTTGTTGGTAGATGGTCGACCGGATCAGAGCCATCTCATGTTCCTCCTATAGGAGATCAACTGCATCCTGGCATGCCTGTTCTGCTTCAGCTTCTGAGAAGAGTTCCACTCAGGGAGCGTTGTGCAACAAGTCACTCAGAAGCATAGCTTCAGCACCATACACCATGAAGAAAGGGGTTCGGTCAGTTGACCGGTTCGGAGTTGTTCTCAATCCCCATAAGATGGACGGCAACTCAGTCACCCAAGCTCCAGCAGCATGCTTGAGGTCGCGCATCGGTCGGGGTTTCAACCCTTGAAGCATCAAACCATTTGCCCTTTCCGCTTGCCCATTCGACTGCGGGTGCGCAATAGATGCGTAATCGACCCGAGTTCCTTGGGAAGTATAAAATGCCCTGAACTCATCATAATAAAAGTTGGAGCCATTATCTGTGATAATGTTGTGAGGGACTCCATATCTGAATATCAACTCCTTGATGAAACTGATGGCAGTGCTTGAGTCAAGGTTCTTGATAGGCTTGGCTTCGATCCATTTGGTGAATTTGTCGACTTCCACGAGCAAATGAGTGAAACCACTTCTGCCGGTCTTGAAGGGTCCAACCATATCCAACCCCCAGACTGCGAATGGACAGATGAGTGGAATAGTCTTCAAGGCGGATGCAAGCTTGTGAGACATGTTGGAGTAGAACTGGCAACCTGCGCACTTGTCGACTATATCCTTTGCCATCTCATTTGCACGTGGCCAATAGAATCCCGCTCGGTATGCTTGGGCCATGATGGTCCGAGAGGATGCATGGTGACCACAGGTCCCCAAGTGAATCTCATTTAAAATCATTCGACCTTCTTCTGGGGAGATGCAACGCTGAGCCACTCATGTGACATTTTCCTTGTAAAGTTGCCCTCTTATCACGGTGAAAGCTTTGGATTGACGGACGATCTGGCGTGCCTCATCTTCATCTTCTGGGAGTTCCTGCCTGAGCAGGTACGCGATATACGGCACCGTCCAGTCGGGCGTGATCACTAAAACTTCCATGACCAAGTCGACTACAGCTGGGACTTCAATCTCAGTCGGATTGGTTGAACTTATCGGTTGCGGGGGCTCTTCCTTGAAGGGATCTTCTTCTACACAACCACCATATTCTATTCCACCTTAGTGCTATATCCATGGCTCAAACTCATGTATTGCGTGAAGATTGAAAAAGTTTGAGAACATCAAAAGTACGAAACAACTGCTTGGCTTGTCATCGGGGTTGTGCATGATTTACATACTTTGCGTGATGAAGATAGAGCATAGCCAGACTATATGACTTTGTAGGGATAGCTTTCTTTGGCCATGTTATTTTGAGAAGACATGATTGCTTTGTTAGTATGCTTGAAGTATTATTATTTTTATGTCGATATTAAACTTTTGTTTTGAATCTTTCGGATCTGAACATTCATGCCACAATAAAGAAAATTACATTGATAAATATGTTAGGTAGCATTCCACATCAAAAATTCTGTTTTTATCATTTACCTACTCGAGGACGAGCATGCATTAAGCTTGGGGATGCTTGATACATCTCCAACGTATCTATAATTTTTTATTGTTCCATGTTATTATATTATCTGTTTTGGATGTTTAATAGGTATTTATATGCTATTTTATATTATTTTTGGGACTAACCTATTAACCGAGCGCCCAGTGCCAGTTTCTGTTTTTTTTTGCCTATTTTAGAGTTTCGCATAAAAGGAATACCAAATGGAGTCCAAACGGAATGAAACTTTCACGATGATCTTTCTTGGACCGAAAGGAAACCAGAAGACTTGGAGATGAAGTTGGAGACGCAACGAGGCGGCCACGAGGCAGGAGGGCGCGCCCCCTACCTCGTGGGCCCCTCATAGCTCCCCTGACCTAGTTCCTTGGCTGATATATACTCTTATACCCTGAAAACATCCAAGGGAGACATGAAACCACTTTTCCACCACCGCAACCTTCTGTACCCGTGAGATCCCATCTAGGGACCTTTTCCGGCGTCCTGCCGGAGGGGGATTCAATCACGGAGGGCTTCTTCATCAACACCATTGCCTCTCTGATGATGCGTGAGTAGTTTACCACAGACCTTCGGGTCTATAGCTAGTAGCTTGATGGCTTCTTCTCTCTCTTTGATTCTCAATACCATGTTCTCCTCGATGTTCTAGGAGATCTATTTGATGTAATACTCTTTTGCAGTGCGTTTGCCGAGATCCGATGAATTGTGGATTTATGATCAGATTATCTATGAATATTATTTGGTTCTTCTCTGAATTCTTATATGCATGATTTGATATCTTTGCAAGTCTCTTCGAATTATCGGTTTAGTTTGGCCTACTAGATTGATCTTTCTTGCATTGGGAGAAGTGCTTAGCTTTGAGCTCAATCTTGCGGTGTCCTTTCCTAGTGACAGTAGGGGCAGCAAGGCATGTATTGTATTGTTGCCATCGAGATAAAAAGATGGGGTTTTCATCATATTGCTTGAGTTAAGTCCTCTACATCATGTCATCTTACTTAATGCGTTACTCCGTTCTTTATGAACTTAATACCCTAGATGCATGATAGTAGTAGATGCAGAATCATTTCGGTCTACTTGACACGGACATGATGTCTATGTTCATGATCATTGCCTTAGATGTTGTCATAATTATGCGCTTTCTATAAATTGCTCGGCAATAATTCGTTCACCCATCATAATATTTACTATCTTGAGAGAAGCCACTAGTGAAAACTATGGCCCCCGGGTCTCTTTTCCCTATTATTAAATCTCGTTTACATCTTGCTAGTTTCCGATCTACTTTTTTGCAATCTTTTACTTTCCGATCTATAAACCAAAAATACCAAAAATATTTACTTTACCGTTTATCTATCTCTATCAGATCTCATTTTTGCAAGTGACCATGAAGGGATTGACAACCCCTTTATCGCGTTGGGTGCAAGTTGTTGATTGTTTGTGCGGGTATTCGGTGACTTGTGCGTTGTCTCTTACTCGATTGATACCTTGGTTCTCAAAACTAAGGGAAATACTTACGCTACTTTGTTGCATCACCCTGTCCTCTTCAAGGGAAAACCAATGTAAGCTCAAGAGGTAGCACCTCCTATCTATGATGATTATATTGATGAAAGTGGGTTTGGAAGAGTGTCAACTTTAGGAAGTAATGATCTCACTATTTTGGAGGGTGTTGGATCTTATTGTGATAATTATGAAAGTGGATTTGGAGAGATCATGACTTTATTTAGTGATGAATCCACTATTTTGGAAGAGGTTCCAATTGATTATGAGAACAAAGTTGCTATCTATGATGATTATTGTGATGACATGTATGCTATAAAGAATAATGATAACCATGAAACTTGTCATCTTGATTTTAATTTTCAATTGGATTATGCCTCACATGATAGTTATTTTGTTGAGTTTCCTCCCACTACTATTCATGAGAAGAAATTTGCTTATGCGGAGAGTAATACAATTTCTATGCTTGTGCATCATGAAAATAATGCTTTATGTGATGGTTATATTGTTAAATTCATTCCTGATGCTACTAAAAATTGTTATTAGGGAGGAATATATGCTTGTAGGAATTGCAATAATATCAAGTTTCCTCCCTATGTGTTGAAAGTCTTGGAGTTATGCTTGTTTTGCCTTCCTATGCTAGTTGACTCTTGCTCCCATAAGTTGTTTGCTCACAAAATCCCTATGCATAGGAAGTGGGTTAGACTTAAATGTGTTAGTCATATGCTTCATGATGCTCTCTTTTCAGCCTGGGCGTTCGGGTAATACGGTTTATTCGGTTCGGTTAGTTCGGTTTACGGGTAATACGGGTAGTTGAAAATGAGAGCCGAACTTGTGTCTGCCAGAAAAGGAACCGTACCCAAATTACCCAAAAATTTCGGTTCGGGTAATTCGGGTACCCATAACCCGAAATATTCAGACCAGCATATTGTACACAATTCAGAGTTTGAAAATTCAGTGCAACATAGCCTCACAATCACAGCAGCAAAAAAATCAGATATAACAAAAGCACAAATTTAGTCTCAGGTGATATGCAAGTGCATAGCAGAAATGCACAGTGCAAGCGCAAATTCAGTTACACAAGTGGACAACACAAGCACAGATTCATGCATTCAGCAACATGACATCAAATTTGACAATAATAGACTCACATCATTGTCTCATACTCTCATAGGTGATAGCTCCCAACACACCAGTGCACAACACAAGTCGTCCAAACACACAATAAACATGGTTCAAGCTGAATAGGTCCAAACAGTCACAAACACACACATGACACTAGTAATAGGTCCAAGCTGAGATAACCATAGCTAATATTTTAAGGGCTTAACAAGTATGAAGTATCCTTGAGGGCGAGCTGAGAGTGAGCTGAGAGTGTTCCTTAGGTTGGCGGGCTGGCGGCACACTTGATGTTCTTCTGCTATTCCCTGCAAAAGTGGAACGAAAATCACTTAAATATAGTGCAAAACAAATTAAAACAGAAATCTTGCGTAACATTAAGGTGATATGTATACGAGATCATGCATATCATTTCCACTTTCCCACCATAGTTTCCAGCATATCAAGTTGAAAACAACATGCAAGTTACAGGGGAAATCTTGCAAGAATTTTACTCACCAAGACTTATGATTCGATGTCATCAATGGTGATGTGGACACCAGCACTTGTACCGGACTTAGCATTAGCAACGCTCAGATCAGACAATTCTTGAAGTATCGCTGAAATAAATGGAGTAAGCGAGAGAATGTAAGTATGAACAAAATGGAAAGCACATATCTAAGAGTATCTTGTTTGCATAATTACCATCCTCTAGGTTGGCAAGTAGCTCTTCATTCTCTTCATTGTTAACAGGAATTTCTCTTCGCAACCAATCCTGAGTACAAATTAGTGCCTGCACCATGAATGGAGTGAGCGAGCTTCGGAACTCATCAAGAATGCGTCCACCGGTGCTAAAAGCTGACTCTGATGCGACTGTAGATATCGGGAAAGCTAGGACATCACGAGCTAAACGTGATAGCACAGGGAATCTAGATGAGTTGACCTTCCACCACTCAAGAATGTTGAATTTGCTGCTGTTTGCTTCATTATCCTCTGTAAGATACTTTTCAAGTTCAGACTTCGAAGGGCTAATGCTGATTCCACAGTCATTCATTCTCATTCTCTTTGCAATCAAGGAACTCATCAAGCTTTCGTTGCTGTCCTCTTCAAAGCTAGGTGCATCATCAGGCTGCACTTCTTGCTCAGTTGGACCATATAACTTAAAATACTCTTGGAACAGATTTGTAAGAGTTGTATTCATTTTTGTCCACACTTCCTCTCCATTGATCTGCCCAAACATTTCAAAAGTTGCAATCTTGATGTAATTTGACAACTTGTATCTTGGATCAAGAGCAACAGCCGCAAAGATCAAGATGTTGAAGCTCTTGTGATCTGCCCAATACTTGTTGTACTTGTCCAGCATCCTTTCTCCCATCTCTCTCCGCAAAGGGTCTCCACTTCCACACCAAGCCCTCAGCAAGACAATGATATCAGCAATTTGATGGAAGAAGATGTGAGATGTGCAATGATTTGAGGCTGAAACACGAAGGGTAAGCTTATAGAAATGCTCAAGAAACTCTGCCATCTTTGAAGCATTATCCCAATCTTCTGGTTGAGGCACTCCTGGCATTTTGTCACCATTTAGCTCAATTGCAAAGTATGGGTCCTCTTCTTCATACCTCACGAACACCTTCTCATATGTGGCTGCAGCTTTCAGCATTAAGAATGTGGAGTTCCATCTAGTGCATACATCAAGTGACAAGAAACCTTTATTTGCCAACTTCTCTAATTCAGCACACTTCTTGAACTTAGTAATTCTAGCTGGAGAATTCTTAACAAACTTGACTGCAGCACGGACTCGCTTCACCGAGATATCCAACTCTTTTAGCCCATTGGTAACTATCAAGTTCAGAATGTGAGCAGCACATCTCATGTGCATATATTCTCCTCTCCCTATGCTTGCATTGGCACTGTTCATGATCCTCTTTATGTAGCTTACTGCTCCATCATTTGGTGAGGCATTGTCAACTGTTACTGAAAACACCTTATCTATGCCCCACTCAACCAAACACTTCTCCAGGTCCTTCCCAATGTCTTCCCCCTTATGACCCCTCACCAAGAAAAACCCAATGATCCACTTATGCAGAACCCAGTCATTGTCAATAAAATGGGCTGTCACACACATAAAATTCTGCTTTTGGGAAGATGTCCATGTGTCGGTAGTTACACAAACTCTTTCACAAGATTCTTTGAAGAATTTCTTTAGCTTGACTTTCTCCCTATAATGAATGCGGACACAATCTCTAGTAACCGTCCTCCTGGATGGGACATTGAAACGAGGACAAGCCTTTGCCACAAACCTTCTAAATCCTGGCTTCTCAACAAATGCAAACGGAAGCTCATCCACAATTACCATTTCAGCCAAAGCATCTCTAAGCTTATCCTGATCAAATCTCCAGGTAGTGAGTGAACACTTACTAGCATCCCCCTGATTCGGAGTAGCTTGTAGAGTTGGTTGCTTGTCATCCTTGTTGCTATGAGGATTTCTCTTGCAGGTTGTCAAATGCTTCAACAAGGATGATGTACCATTCCTTTTAGAACCACAAGCAAGCTCACTTTTGCAATAGTTGCATGTTACTGTCGTGGCATTTACTTCCTTGCTAAAATGATTCCAAACTTCCGACCGTGGAGCCATTTCCTTCCTTTTCTTGGCATTTTCTGTATTCTTCTCAGCCTCGGTCGTCTCCTTCTGCTGCTGGTCGGGGAGCTGTTGCCCATCATGACTGTCCTTCTCCAAGTTCGAAGCGTTGTAAGGGGAGGTGTCTGAATGCGAAATACGAGAACTTTGTTCTGCCATCTACAAACAACAAATGATACAACTAGTTAGCCTAACATATCAGCAATGAGAAGTGACAATTTGTTATAGAAAATATAACAGTATAAGTAAGATGAAATAAACAGTACAATATATAACATCACTCATAGTTACAGGAAAAAGTACATTTAACAGTAGAATTTAGCCTAATAGTACACTTTATCTACAACTAGTGAACTAATACACATACATCAATTTTGTTGTCTAACAGTAGAATTTAGTCTGTTGTCTAATTTAACAGTAGAATTTAGCCTAACAGTAGAATTTATATAAATAAATAGTAGAATTTATCTACAAATAGTACATTTAACAGTAGAATTTAGCCTAACAGTAGAATTTAGTCTGTTGTCTGCAACTCTGCATACACTGATACACATACATCAATTTTGTTGTCTGCATAAGGTGTCAAAACAATCTGCTATCTACATACACATAGTAGTAATTACAGTACTTGAGCATCTGAATCGGGACTCAAACTCACTATCTATATAAATTTTAGCTACACGCCTACAGCCCATATACCAACAAGTCAACGAACACTTGACTACTTGAGCAATTGAGCATCTGAATCGGGACAAAGTGAAACTTGGGGAGTGACAAAGTCAAGGGACTTACCACACTCACGTTGATCACTTGATGTTGCTGCCGTCGACCGTGCTCAGTGCGTTGACTCCGGCCGGTGGCTCGCGCGTCTCCGTCTCCACTCGATCCAGCAACTGCGGCTCCTTCGGCAGTTCGGCGCATCGCTACAGCATCATGACCTGCCCACGTGCCTCACGCCATCACGCGCCGACGCGCCATCCCGCCTCCTGCGTCACAGCCGCCGCCGCCGCCGCCGCCGCTGGGGACTAGGGTTAGGACGAGAGGGAGGAGGGGTCGAGCCGTCGAGGGTTTCGTGTGACTGTGAGGGTGGGACCGTGTGAGGCTTTATACGAGCGGTGGGGAGAGGTGAGTTGGGCCTGGGCCGCGCAGCCGCATGTGTGGTGTGACCCAGTGATCGCGTGAGACGTTGCTTATATAAACTTCGGTTAATATGGTTTGTTCGGGTTTTCGAGACTAGTAACCGAACCCTTACCCGAAGACCGAACAGTCTGAAAATAAGAACCGTACCGAAGACCGATACCCGAATTAACCCACATTTCGGTTATTACGGTTCGGTTCGGGTTCGGGTAACGGGTACGGGTACCCGAACGCCCAGGCTGACTCTCTTTGTAGTTCAATTCTAATCTTTTATGCGAGCATCATTGACATCATCATGCCTAGCTAAAAGGCATAAAAGAAACGCGCTTGTTGGGAGACAACCCAATGTTTCTACCTACTGTTTTTGTGTGTCCACATGATTAAGCTATTGTAGTAATAATGTCTTATAGCTTTTGTTCCAATAAAGTGCCAAGTAAAGCCTTTGGGATAGTGTGGATGATAGTTGATTTGATTTTGTGCAAAAACAGAAACTTTTGCACTCAGTCTAGGAAATTTGAAAATTCACTAGAACGTGATTTTGATCTGAATTTTTTACACAATATTGATATACAAATTTCCTAGATTTTCCTAGTTTTTCTGAATTTTTGGAGTTACAGAAGTATGGAAAGTTTCCATATTACTACAGACTATTCTGTTTTTGACAGATTTTGTTTTCTATGTGTTGTTTGCTTATTTTGATGAATCTATGAGTAGTATCGGAGGGTATGAACCATGGAGAAGTTGGAATACAGTATATATAACACCAACGTGAATTTAGAATGAGTTCACAACAGTACCTAAGTGGTGATTTTATTTTCTTATACTAACGGAGCTTACGAGTTTTCTGTTGAGTTTTGTGTTGTGAAGTTTTCAAGTTTTGGGTAAAGATTCGATGGACTATGGAATAAGGAGTTGCAAGAGCCTAAGCTTGGAGATTCCCAAGGCACCCCAAGGTAATATTCAAGGACAATCAAGAGCCTAAGCTTGGGGATGCCCCGGATGGCATCCCCTCTGTTGTCTTCGTTCATCGGTAACTTTACTTGGAGCTATATTTTTATTCACCACATGATATGAGTTTTGCTTGGAGAATCATTTTCTTTTGTTTATATTTGCTTCATGTTATTCAAATACATGGTTTCCATCTTTTAGTTGTTGTTTCGAAAATAAAAAGGTCAAGTATAGCCTTTACCATGCTTATTTTACAAGTCTATATGTTGTTGTTTCGAAAACAGAAAGTTTGCTGTTATGTTTTGAATATTGGTGAATAGTCAGAACATGATAAAATATTGAAACTTTGAGACAGTGAGTAACAAAAAAAATTCTACAGTGTGGTAATTTTTCAGAATTTTTGGAGTTAGGGAAGTATGATTCCTCTTGCATTCTTTACAGACTGTCCTATTTAGACAGATTGTTGTTATGTTTGCATTGTTTGTACATGTTTGCTTGTTTAATGATTCTATTTGAGGATAGGAGCATTAAATATGCAGAGGCATTTAGTAGACAATATAAAATAATAATTTTTGTGATTTGCTACAGTAGAGAATGATAAGGTTATTGTGTTGATTTATACTAACTTATCTCACGAGTTCTTGTTGAGTTTTGTGTGGATGAAGTTTTTAAGATTTAGGGAAACCATGATATAACTGGAATTAAGGAGACACAAAAGCTCAAGCTTGGGGATGCCCAAGGCATCCCTAATTAATATTTCAAGAAGTCTCAAGCATCTAAGCTTGGGTATGCCCCGGTTGGCATACCACCTTTCTTCTTCAACAACTATCGGCCAGTTTTGGTTGAGCCTAAGTTTTTGCTTCTTCACATGATATGTGCTATCCTTGCAATGTCATTTTATTTTGTTTGCTTGCTGTTTGAATAATATCCCAAGATCTGAAATTCTTAAATGTTAGAGAGTCTTCACATAGTTGCATAATTATTTGACTACTCATTGATCTTCACTTATATCTTTTGGAGTAGTTTGTCATTTGCTCTAGTAGTTCACTTATATCTTTTTAGAGCACGTCGGTGGTTTTATTTTGAAGAATTTGATGAACTCTCATGCTTCACTTATATTATTTTGAGAGTCTTAATTAGCATGGTAATTTGCTTTGGTTATGAATTTAGACCTAATATGATAGGCATCCAAGAGGGATATAATAAAAACTTTCATATAAAGTGCATTGAATACTGTCGGGGAAACTGATCCACGAACACCTATGGGACCGGCGGACCGAGCCCCTTTCGGTTCGGCGGGGGGCGGAGGTCGCACGAAGAGCGGATCGAGGCGAGGCACACGAGCAGTTTACCCAGCTTCGGAGCTCTCCAGAGAGATAATACTCCTACTGCTGCTTGTTTGATTCTATTGTGTTCTTGCTCGAGAGAGAGCTAAGTGTTTTTCTGGCTTCCGAATGATCCCAACCCCCTCTATGTTGCGCATGGGCCTCCTTTTATATGCTCAAGGGGTCACCGATAGGTGGCAACGCAGAGAAGGGTAAAAGTGTAAAAAGAGAGGTGGTTGGTACAATTACTTGTACAGTGCACCCTACCTAACCCTGACGGCAGGGGACAAGGGCATTAAATGCCCGTCTGTGTAGCCCAAACAGTGTAGAAAGGTACCGTCAGGGACGCCACCGCTCGCCACGATGGCAGTCTTGTCAGCTTCGCATGCCACCGCGCACCGCTGGCTGCACAGCCTTCCGCCACGCGCGCCTGGAGAGGCCCCCAGAGCAACACGTTGGTGGATGCGCTGGAGCGTGGGCGCAGAGTGGCCGCCTGCTGCGGCAAGCGCCTTGCCGCGGCCGTTGTCTTGTCGGGCCCGGAAGCTTGTCGCTCACCGGGCCTTGCCGGGACGCGCGGCGCATCGCGGCAAGTTCCTTGAAATGCCTTGGTTGGCCTTCCCGGCAAGCTCCTCTTGCCGGGGCCTTGTCTCCTTGTCTTGAATACTTTGTTCTTGAATGGCTCCAAAGGAACCACGGAGGACCTTGGCGGTCGCCCGGCAAGCCTTGTCGCGGGGCGCTGCAACTGCCCGTGCACAAGTTCGGGATACTAGGGTACCCCTATTCTAGTACACCGACAGGAGCCCCCGGGCCTGGGCCATACACGGTGCCGAGCACTGTTGGGCCAGGCCTAAAACAGGGCACGGGCACATGCGGCCTGGGTTACGCCGAATCTTACTCCGTATCCACCGCACCCTCCCCTACCTGGCGTGCCAAAGATGTCGGGGAAACTGATCCACGAACACCTATGGGACCAGCGGACCAAGGGTCTGGTGAATATCGCCGCAGTCATCGACGAGGAGCTGGCGCAGTTGGGGATGGAGGACTTTGGGTATCCTTCCGACGAGCATCTCCAACCCAGCGCCAAGCTCAGCCTGTTCTTCAAGGGCGTGGCGACAGCACTCCAGCGACTCCGGGAGAGGATCCCAAAGTAGCTGGCCGACGAGTCGCGCAGGATTTGCGCGGGGGCTCTCCAGAAGGTGCTGATGAAGGTGGCCTTCCGCAACCCAGGCTCAACCTCACCAACGTCCTCAGGTCCCTGCCGCCTGACACCGATCTGGATGCGCTCAAGGCCCTTGTCGCACCCATTGTGGACAAGGTGAGCGAGATCAAGAGGGTTGAGGGCGATCGCGTAGACTAGGCCGCCTGTTTTCTCTTTCTCCTTGTCGCTGCTAGCCATATTATAAGATCAATCTGTTAGAGCTGCGACAAGTTATTTTGTAATATAACTCTATTTCTGTTATCAATTGCTACGTTATTTCCTTTACTAGATTCCTTCCTTTGTATGTTTTTACCCTACGCTTTTAGGTGACTTGTCGGCGCAGGCACCCGAGCCGCGAGCGCTGAGTGCGGGACGTCAGCAGCCTGCTGGCGGTACCGCTTCCGACAAGAAACCTTGTCGCGGCTAGTTGCAGCACACTTAAGTTGTTGAGCGGACTCGAAACAAAGTAAGGGCGCAACTAGCTACGAGTTGGTTCCTCCACGCACAGGTTTTCCATACAAAGCCCGGTCGTTCGAGGAAGATAACTTTAAAAATTAAAACTAATTGCTCAAACTTTGGCAACTTAGCTTTTCTGTCGTTCGCTTCCCGGCAAGGCGAAACTCGCTTGAACGACGCCTGGTCCACATCATAATCTTCTCGTTTCCCCCCGGCAAACTTGTGTGCGAGGGAACCTTCCTTTCCTTTGTTGAGAAAAAGAAAGAAGAGAAAATGAAGATATGGAGCCTTTCGGCTCGTTATTGCTTACCGGAGGTTGGTGCTGCATAAAGTGTCAGATAACGCATGCAAGAAAGAATATAATGCATGAAATTGACAAGATGTGCGGAGCACATGAGCTTTTCTTATGCACGGGATCTGCGCCCTGCTTTGTACAAAGGATTACATGCAACATCGGCAAGACTTGTACAAAAGGTGGTGGCCGGAACAGGTTCCGGCAACCGCGCCCTACGGGTAAAACTTACGAAGATGCTCAATGTTCCAGGAGTTGCTCACCGAAACGCCATCTTCGGTCTCAAGGCGGACAGCGCCGGGCCTAGTGACTCGTTTCACCCGGTAAGGGCCTTCCCACTTCAGCGTCAACTTGTTAGAATTCTTGGCGGACTGAACGCGCCGAAGAACAAGGTTGCCTTCCTCGAAGCTTCTGGCATTAACTTTGCGGCTATGGTAGCGGCGCAAAGCTTGCTGGTATCGAGCAGCTCGTACAGCAGCCTGAAGACGATCCTCCTCAAGGAGCAGCGCGTCATCTTGTCGCAGCTGCTCTTGCTCAAGCTCATCATAAGCGAGCACTCGAGGTGATCCGTATACGAGTTCCGTGGGGAGAACTGCCTCTGCTCCATATACTAGAGCGAAAGGCGTCTGGCCAGTGGCTCGATTTGGCGTCGTCCTGATCGACCAAAGAACCACCGGCAGCTCCTCGATCCAGTTCCTTCCGCACTTGCGCAGCCTGTCGAAAGTCCTGGTCTTGAGCCCGCGCAGCACTTCAACATTTGCCCTCTCCGCTTGACCGTTGCTTCTCGGATGAGCAACAGAAGCGAAGCAGACCTTGGCACCAAGATCTTGGACGTACTGCATGAAGGTGCGGCTCATGAAGGTGCAGATCCCAAAACGGCAAACAATCGACCTGAAGAACTTGACTGCCGACTGTGCTGTCACCTTCCTCACTGGTTCCACTTCCGGCCATTTTGTGAACTTGTCGATTGCAGCGTACAAATACTCAAAGCCCCCGATAGCTCGGGGAAAAGGGCCGAGGATGTTGAGCCCCCAGACCGAAAATGGCCAGGATAAAGGGATCGTCTGGAGAGCTTGAGCTGGCTGGTGTATCTGCTTGGAATGGAACTGGCACGCTTCACACTTGGTTACTTGTGCAGTTGCATCCTGGAGGGCTGTCGGCCAAAAGAAACCTTGCCGGAACGCTTTGCCGGCAAGTGCTCTTGCGCCAATGTGGTGACCACATATGCCTCCATGTATCTCTGCCAACAGCTTTTGTCCGTCTTCCCGGCAGATACACTTCAATTTCACACCATTGAGTCTTCTTCTGTACAGTGTGCTGTCAATAAACTGGTACATACTTGACTGCCGGGCTACTCTTTCCGCTTCTTCTTGCTCTTCGGGAAGTTCTCCTGTCTGAAGGAAATGGACAATCTGCTGTGCCCATGCTAGAGCTTGTGGCTCGACAACAAGGACTAAAGGCACATCTGCTGCTGCGGGAACACCCGCTTTTACAGCAAGAACCTGTGGCTCGGCCGGAGCTTGATGTTCCCCGGCAAGCTTGCCGGGGCAAAACTTGTCGGGAGCGTCTGCTTCAACGGAACAAACACTAAGGTTTGCCGGAGCAGACTGCTCCTCAGCACTCTTGGTGTTGATCTTGGGGACTTTCTTGGCGGCGGCTTCGGGGAGCTCTGCCGGAAAATAGTCACCAGAAATCAACTTCCTCTTCTTGCTCTGTCCAGTTGATGGTGTTACAGACGGTTGAGTCAGCTTGAGCACAAAGATCCCTGGTTCCATAGGTAACTTTAGTGCGGCGCACTTCGACAGGCCATCAGCAATGTCATTCTGAGCTCTTGGAATATGCTCCATCTGTAGGCCGTCGAAGTGCTCTTCTAGCTTTCTCACTTCATCAACATATGCTTCCATCAATGGACTCTGATAGTTCTTGTTCACTTGGCGGACGACAAGCTGTGAGTCACCCCTGACAATGAGCTTCTTGATCCCAAGGTCTGCTGCGATCCTGAGACCGGCAAGCAATCCTTCATACTCTGCAGTATTGTTGGTTGCTTGCTCCTTGGGAAAGTGCATTTGGACTACGTACTTGAGGTGCTCTCCGGTGGGTGCGACAAGCAGAACGCCCGCACCGGCGCCTTGCAGTGAGAAGGCACCATCAAAGTACATCAGCCACTCTTTGCTTGTTTCCTTGACGGGGATGCTCGTTTCTGGAATTTCTTCATCTGGTGTTGGCGTCCATTCTGCTATGAATTCCGCCAATGCTCTGCTTTGGATAGTTGAAGTACTCTCAAACTTTAGGCCAAAGCTTGATAGTTCTAGTGCCCACTCGACAATCCTGCCTGTTACTTCTGGATTTTGCAGTATCCTCTTCAGCAGAAAACGAGTGACGACTGTGATCTCATGTGCTTGGAAGTAATGGCGCAGCTTTCTCGAGGCCATGAGGAGGCCAAAAAGCAATTTCTGCACACCGGAGTACCTTGACCTAGCCCCCTGCAGAAGGGAACTGACAAAGTAAATTGGGCGCTGCACCATTCTCTTCTGCATCTTCTCACGCTCCTGCGCAGATCCATCCTTGTTGGGACCAGAGCTTGCCAGACCAGAGCTTGTCGGTGAAGCCCCCTGCTTGTCGCTGGATGCATCTACCGTGGTTGCTGGCTCATCATCTGCCTCCCTCTCCGCCACTAACACAGCACTAACCACTTGATTGGTTGCCGCTATATACAGCAGCAACTTCTCTTGCGGCCTAGGTGCGACAAGTGTTGGAGTGGAGGACAGGTACCTCTTTAAGTCCTGCAGCGCAGCCTCCGCCTCCGAAGTCCATTTCATTGGACCTGCCTTCTTCAAAATTTTGAAGAAAGGCAGGGCGCGCTCAGCAGATCTAGAGATAAACCTGCTGAGAGCAGCCACGCAACCGGCAAGCCTTCATACATCCTTGACGCGCTTTGGTGCTTCAATCTGCTCAATGGCCTTGATCTTGTCGGGATTGGCTTGAATCCCCCGCTGAGACACGAAGAACCCGAGAAGCTTGCCGGAAGGGACTCCAAACACGCACTTCTCGGGGTTAATCTTGAGGTTGATCTTGCGCAGATTTGTAAATGTTTCGTCCAAATCTTGAATCAGGGTCGCGCTGTCCTTGCTCTTGACCACTATGTCATCCATGTAGGCTTCCACATTTCTATGCATTTGTGGCTCAAAAGCGTGGTGGACTACCCTTGCAAATGTTGAACCAGCATTCTTTAAACCGAAAGGCATCCGTACGAAACAGTACGTGCCACACGGGGTGATGAATGCGGTCTTCTCCTCATCCTCTTCTGCCATGAAGATCTGATGGTATCCTGAGTATGCGTCAAGAAATGAAAGCAAATCACATCCGGCCGTGGAGTCAACAATCTGGTCGATGCGCGGCAAAGGAAATGGGTCTTTGGGACAAGCTTTATTGACATCAGTGAAGTCGATACAAAGCCTCCATTTCCCGTTTGCCTTGCGCACGACAACTGGATTGGCCAACCACGTAGGATGGAGCACTCCTCTGACAAGGCCTGCTGCTTCCAACTTCTTGATTTCTTCCGCAATGAATTCTTGGCGCTCCACTGCCTGTTTCCTGACTTTCTGCTTGACGGGCCGCGCATGAGGACAGACGGCAAGGTGGTGCTCAATTACTTTCCTGGGAACACCGAGGATGTCAGACGGTTGCCACGCAAACACGTCGACATTCGCCCGCGGGAAAGCAACGAGCGCGCTTTCCTATTTGGGGTCGAGAGTGGCACTGATGGTGAAGGTACCACCAGTGCCGTCCTCCTTGGCGGACACCTTCTTGGTCTCTGGTGGAGCTGCCATTGCCTTCTTACACTTGCCGGTGGAGCTCGATGGTGCGTCCTCGACGGTAGCGCAGCACTCCGAAGAGGTGCGCTTGCCGGAGTGGGCACCAGAACTCTTGCCGGACTTGGTCTTCTTCTTCCCCCCTGGAGCTTCAGCGGCAAGTGACTTGCGATCTGTTGCGGCTATTGCTTCCCGGTAGATCTTGTCAGCACAGATAAGAGCATCCTTCTTATCACCAGGGACAGAGATGACACTTATCGGGCCTGGCATCTTGAGCATGTTGTAGGCATAGTGAGAGGCTGCCATGAACTTGGCGAGCGCTGGACGGCCGAGTATCCCATTGTAAGGCAATGGAAAGTCAGCAACGTCAAAAGTAACCCTCTCAGTCCTGAAGTTCAACTTGCTGCCAAATGTTACTGGCAACATGATCTTTCCCTTTGGCTTGCTCCTTCCCGGATTGATTCCTTGAAAAGTACCGGTTTCTTCGAGCTTGCTGTCAGGGATCTGGAGTTTCTGGAGCACCGCGGAGGAGATCAGGTTTAAGCCGGCCCCGCCGTCAACTAGCATCTTAGTGACTTTGAGGTTGCGGATAGTTGGTGAAACCAACATCGGCAAGCACCCGACCGCAGTTACGCGATCAGGGTGGTCCTCAATATCAAAGATGATAGGCGTGCTGGACCATTTCAGAGGCTTGCGTGACTCGACGGGTGGTTCTGCTGCATTAACTTCCCGCACCCATTGCTTGAGCTGGCGGTGCGAAGTATGCAGAGAAGCGTCGCCGTCAATGCACAGGACCTCTGTGGCTTTCTGGAACTCCTGCTCATCAGTCTCCTCATCATCCATGTCTTCATCATCGTCATCATCTTCATCCTTGTCGCGGCCGCGGGGAGGTCTGTCTCCTTGCCACTGCTTGGCCTTGCCGCGGCGTCCTCCTTGGCCGGGACGTTTCTTGCCGGTCCCTCCAGCACCTTCCTCTGCTTTCTCCTTGTCGCGCCGCTCGTATTCAGCTTTCTGTTGCTCAACAAGCTGCTCGACCTTCTTGCAGCTCTGGAGGTCATGGCCCTTGGTGCGGTAGATCTTGCAGTACTGCTTGTTGGTGCCGTCCTGCTTGTCGGCAACTGCCACAGCTACGGCAACCTCCTTGCCAGAGTTACCAGCTTTGGCTTCTTTGCCGGACTGCTCAACGGCTAGCACCTCTTTGCCTTTCTTTTTCCTGTTATTCCGCCGCCGGTTTTTCTTTGCCGGGGCAGCATCATCACTGTCAGATCCTCCTGCTCCTATGTTCTCTCCGGGGAGTCTCCTCCCTTCCTTAGCACGCGCACACTTGTCGGCCAGGGCATATAGCTCACTGACGTCTCTGATCTTGCACATCGCCATCTCCTCCCGCATCCTGCGGTTTCGCACGTTCTGATGGAACGCGCTGATCACCGCGGCAGGGTGGACATCTGTGACGCCCCCGATTCAATCGTACACTAATCATGCACGCAAATGTGTACGATCAAGATCAGGGACTCACGGGAAGATATCACAACACAACTCTAAAACATAAATAAGTCATACAAGCATCATAATACAAGCCAGGGGCCTCAAGGGATACAGATCGAAAGAGGCGCAGGCCTCCTGCCTGGGATCCTCCTAACTACTCCTGGTCGTCGTCAGCGGGCTGCACGTAGTAGTAGGCACCTCCGGTGTAGTAGTCGTCGTCGACGGTGGCGTCTGGCTCCAGGGCTCCAGCATCTGGTTGCGACAACCAGGTAGAAGGGAAAGGGGAAAAGAGGGAGAAAAGCAACCGTGAGTACTCATCCAAAGTACTCGCAAGCAAGGAGCTACACTACATATGCATGGGTATATGTGTAAAGGGCCATATCGATGGACTGAACTGCAGAATGCTAGAATAAAAGGGGGATAGCTAATCCTGTCGAAGACTACGCTTCTGGCAGCCTCCATCTTGCAGCATGTAGAAGAGAGTAGATTGAAGTCCTCCAAGTAGCATCTCCAAGTAGCATCTCCAAGTAGCATCTCCAGTCACATCTCCAAGTAGCATCTCCAGTCGCATCTCCAAGTAGCATCTCCAGTATAATCCTACCCGGCGATCCTCCCCTCGTCGCCCTGTGGAAAAGCGATCACCGGATTGTCTGTGGAACTTGGAAGGGTGTGTTTTATTAAGTATCCGATTCTAGTTGTCATAAGGTCAAGGTACAACTCCAAGTCGTCCTGTTACCGAAGATCACGGCTATTCGAATAGATTAACTTCCCTGCAGGGGTGCACCAACTTACCCAACACGCTCGATCCCAATTGGCCGGACACACTTTCCTGGGTCATGCCCGGCCTCGGAAGATCAACACGTCGCAGCCCCACCTAGGCTCAACAGAGAGGCCAGCACGCCGGTCTAAACCTAAGCGCACAGGGGTCTGGGCCCATCGCCCATAGCACACCTGCATGTTGCGTACGTGGCCGAAAGCAGAACTAGCCCCCTTAATACAAGAGCAGGCTTACGTTCCAATCCGGCGTGCGCCGCTCCATCGCTGACATCTGAAGTGCTTCAGCTGATACCACGACGCCGAGTGCCCATATCTTTCCCACGTAGTTGGTTAGTGCGTATAGGCTCGTAGCCAACTCAGATCAAATACCAAGATCTCGTTAAGCGTGTTAAGTATCCGCGAACGCCGAACAGGGCAGGCCCACCTCTCTCCTAGGCGGTCTCAACCTGCCCTGTCGCTCCGCCACAAAGATCCACACAGAGGGCCGTCGGGACAAAGGTCCTTTCAGCCCCCAATCCGTGAATCACTCGCGGGTACTCATCGAGCTGACCCGACTTTAGTCACCATCTGTATAGTATGTATGTATGTATAGTATATACCCGTGATCACCTCCCGAGTGATCACGGCCCAATAGTATAGCAAGGCAGACTGACAAGAATGTAGGGCCAATAATGATAAACTAGCATCCTATACTAAGCATTTAGGATTGCGGGTAAGGTATCAATGACTGTAGCAACAATGACAGGCTATGCATCAAAATAGGTATAACAGAAAGCAGTAACATGCTACACTACTCTAATGCAAGCAGTATAGAGTAGAATAGGCGATATCTGGTGATCAAGGGGGGGCTTGCCTGGTTGCTCTGGCAAGAGAGAGGGGTCATCAACTCCGTAGTCGTACTGGGCAGCAGCAGCGTCGGTCTCGGTGTCTAGCGGAAGAAGAGGGGGAAGAAACAATGAATATTTAAGCAAATAGATGCATGACAAAGCAAAGTGTGATGCTAGGCGTGCCCTAACGCGGTATGTGGTGATACCGGTGAAGGGGGGAAACATCCGGGAAGTATTCCCGGTGTTTCGCGTTTCCGGGCAAAGGAGACGGAGGGGGAAAGTTGCGAGTTCGATAGGTTAGGGGGGTGTGGCGGACGAACGGGTTGCGTATCCGGAATCGTCTCGTCGTTCTGAGCAACTTTCATGTTGAAAATATTTTAATCCGAGTTACGGATTAAAAGATATGATTTTCTAAAGATTTAATCATTTTCTGATCTCAATTAATTATTTAATTTAATCTAAAAATGGAATTATGACATCAGCATGATGTCATGCTGACGTCAGCAGTCAACAGGGGTTGACTGGGTCAATCTGATGGTGGGACCCGGTTGTCATTAACTGTTTAATTAGCAGGTTTAACTAAACAGAGTTAATTAGGTTAGTTAGTGATTAGAATAATTTAATTATGATTAATTAACTTAACTAATTAAATATTTAACTAATTAATATTTTATTTATTTTTATTAGTTACTTAAATATTTTAATTCTTTAACTCTTTTTTTTTAAATGTTCTGGGGCGTGGGGCCCCAAGGTCAGTGGCTCACGGGAGCCCTAACGGGCGAACGGGCACCGGTCCCGGGCGCACTCGAGCGGGCACTCGCCCGCAAAGCAGGACGAGGCCGCCGGGGCACCGACGACGGGGAAGACCGGCGCGGTTAGGCGCGCGCTGGGCGCGGTCAGCGCCCGACCTGGGCGAGGCAGGCAGTGACGGGCGCAG
Source organism: Triticum aestivum (assembly GCF_018294505.1). NCBI lineage: Eukaryota > Viridiplantae > Streptophyta > Magnoliopsida > Poales > Poaceae > Triticum > Triticum aestivum. The sequence goes on from NC_057801.1 coordinate 447,484,204, forward strand.
CTGCAGGTGACCAAGGACGTGGCGGGGGTGTGGGGCTGCGTGTGTGGCCACAACGCGCATGGCACGGGGGTGGCGCATGGTGCGGGTTGCGGGGCGCGCGGCCTTCGGGCGCGGTCGATGCGCGGGGGAGAGAGAGGAGGGAGGATGGGGCTCACAGTGAGCCGGACGGGGCGGCAGCGGCTCGAGGTGGCGCGGTTTGGGTGGCGCCGGCGAGGTGACGGGTGGACGACGACGGGGTCGTCCAAGTCGAGGCAGGGGCGTGGCGTCGAGGCGGCGGGGGCGTCCAGCGAGGCGGGCGACATGGGGGGGAGCGGCGCCGACGTTGGTGAGGTGGCGGTGGTTGGCAACGGCGTCGGCACGAGGCGACGGGCGGTGGCGGGGTCCGGTGAGGGGGAGGCCGTGGCACGGGCGCGAGGCAGGGGGGGTTCGTCGCCGGCGGGCGGCAGGATTGGCGATGGGGTCGGGGCGCCGACGTCGTGGGGGGGGGGCGCGGGGCGTCGGCCCGATCCAGATCGTGGGGGTGAAGGGGGCGAGTGGGGGCGAGGGAGTGGGGGTGTCCTCGATCCAGATTGGATCGAGAGGGGGGGGAAGTGGGGCGACGGGGGGGGGTTAGGGTTAGCGGGTGTGAGGGGATAAGGGAGTGGGGTGGGTCGGCCGGCTGGGCCAGTGGGCTGGCCTGGCTATCAGCTGGGCCGGTTGGCCCATTGGGGGGGTCCCTTTTTTTTATTACCTTTTATTTATTTTACTCTTCTATTTTAAATCATTTTAAATTACTTAGGCATTTTATAAAAATGGGTTGGTTGCACCATAATTACCTTTGTAATATTTAGTACATTCTAGACATTTTTGTTTTAATTTTTGAAAACTTTTATTGTTATCATTAATTTGAATTTTGAGTCTTGGACCGGTTTTGTCCTAACGATAGCTTAGCAGCAGTAATCGTGGTGACGTGGCACCATTAGCGTGTGATCACTGTAGCTTAATTATCCGGGCGTCACAATTCTCCTCCACTACAAGAAATCTCGTCCCGAGATTTAAGCGGTGGAGTAACGGGGGAAGGTGCTGGTAGCGAAAAACCTAACGAGTCTTCTCGTTCTTGGCTGCCCTTTCGAAGAGGTTGATCCCTTTCGTTGATGTCTTCATTTCTCTGCTTCAAGTCACCATGATCAAGTCACCATCCTTTCTCCCGGGGTCTCCAGCGTACTTACGAATAGGTAAGGGGCAGCTCGGCTACGATTGAATGCTTATGAGGGAAAACAATCTGGGGTTAACCCATGAAAGAGCACAAGATTATCTCTCGAGTTGAACATATAAAATACAACGAGAGTAAGGTACGAAGGTACAATAAGAGGTTCCCAGCGGATAGATAGTTGCTCGAAGTCTGAACCAGAGTGAGAAAGGGGTTCAGAGCGGCAAGAGTAAGTATTGCGTCTAATACCAGAACAGATTACTAGGCATGTGGCCCGTGAATTACATACGAAGTCAAGCTCGAGGAATAACTTTGACAACAGGGTGTGTACAGGAGAGTCAGGTTTCGATCCTGTGGAACTTGTGGGTTATGGGCCCACCATGTGGGTTAAAGTAGGAAGGGCGGTGACATCTTGCATGGTCATGATAGCAAGGCATGTCAGAGGGTAGCTGGTCAGTTATGTTGACTGCATCATTGGTACCAAGGGCGAGGGACGAAGAGAACCATTTTCCTGCTCGTTGAACGAGGCGGACCAATACGCAAAGTTCTCATCCATCGATGGTTACCAGAATGCTATCGACAAATGCAACAGGGTCTTACTGACAGAGTTGTACACCGAGGTGTTTACATAAGAAGTGAATTATTACTGCTTAGGTTATATAGATCACAAGAAAAGGTCAAACAAACCTAATGGAAAGGAAAATGTGATCATCATGTTAAACAGAACAATGGAAAGAACAAAAAATAATGTGTTTAAACACATATTTCAGGAGTATATCCTTTCCAAGGACAAGAAGAGCAAGATATCCACGACAGGAGATAATGTAGAAAACCCTTTAGGTAAGGGGAGAGAAATTTCATGACATTACCCATACAACGGTGTTTGGATAATTGAGCAAGAAACATTTAGCATTGGGCTTCAAATGTTCTTATTGAAGATTGGAGTACCACAGGCATGCTTCGAGATAGCATTGACATGGTCTCCAAGCAAAGGTCGGACTTTGGATACACAAAGGATCCGTCAGGAGCAACTTATAGAATAAGTCTTACAATTTCCTCATGGAAGAATGGCCAAACTTGCTAAAAAGGATACTACAACAATAGGTCCTCCACCCAGGGGGGGTGCTAGGCATGACATCATGTTACCGGGTCATCAAAGGACCAACATCATAACTCTTGGAAGGTTGTCCCAACCATCATATCTGACCGAGATTCAGATCCATTTGGTGTCATGATACCTCAGACTCAGGATGTCCGAGAAGAAAAGGTGCAACACAAATAGACGAAACGACATTTCAAGATTCTCAGGAAATGAACTATGGGAGCGGGTTCTTGAAGTAATAGTTCATCCTTAAACCAAGGAGAGGATGAGGGGGTAGCTGATGGAATCAACGAAAATTCATCGAGAATTCCAAATGGATGGATTTCCACAATAATGTGAACAAGAAGATGACACTTGTCAATTCAAATGATATAATGTTGTATGCTCTAGGAAAACATACACCATCAATCATTAGTTGAAAGGTGTGCCCGAAATATGACCTTAGGCGACAAGATCAATGTTAGAGTGACGATTCAATAACCAACAGTCTAAGAACAAACTGTCGATCGTTAACTTCAAAGCAATAGGGTTGCTAGAAGTACAGAACTCAAGCAACATCGTTAGCATATTGGTATCCTGGTTAAAAACAACACGGGGACCAAGGAATGATCGGAGATGGCAGGAAGTATCACTTGTACCAAGAATGCATAAGAGGCGGTGAAATTCTCACGACATTATTGACATAAAAGATGGTAATACTCCAAGGTAAAGAAGAACAATTGCTGGATAGCATGGATCTCAAGGTATAACACGAAACACGAACAAGTTTGTGTTGAACAGGAGGCAATAAAGTGGTCGATGATAATATAAATCATCGAGGGCAAGGATGGTATTTCTCTTCATGAATTCAATTGATATCCCGGAAGAGCTCAAAATGTTGATGATGATCACGACACAATTGTCGAGAGATTTCACGAAGATGTAATCGATCGACGATGACATCAAGTCAAATGAATGATGAAGCGAAAGGTTATTGGAACCACGATTAGGACACAAACTCGAAATCAAGTTTGTTGTTCAAGGAGAAATGATATGACGACGAAAATCGATGCAAGCTTAGCTTATCGTTGAAAGCTGTGCTCCGGGAATAAGGACCAGGTAGCACAATTAAAATCATCATGATAATGATATAGTCAAATAGGCTAGGAATGACGTGATCGGGTACAAACTCGTACTTATAGAAGCTTACTGAAGAGTTGTTGAACCATAGTGCGGACTCGGTTCAGTTATCGGTGTCTTTGAGTGTTTAATGACTCAGAGCCCGTGAAAAATTGGAATCAGTTGGAAGGTAGCACTTGATGAAGAACTCATAAGAAGTTATGCAGTTCCATGATAATCTCGAGATACCAGGGGGTTAGTACTCGACACAAGATCAAAGTAAAGGTTGGACTGGTGTATTGATCCATAGAAGACAATTGTTTTAACTTGTCCGAGAAATGGGATTAAAGAAGAACAATCATGGTCGGAACCACGGTTGCAAGGGATCAATTCATAGATACCACATGTTAGTTATCAAGGAAATAGTTATTATTACAAGAAGTTTCCATGATAGGATATACATCGTGTCCATGGGCATGAACACAAAGGTTCAAGGTCGACTCCCACTTCCTCAATGCATAATCTTCCATTCATTTCTCATTTCTTTTCGAAATGGCATTAGCTGTTGAAAGTTTTACCTGGTGCAATACCAGATACGTATGACCTGTGAAATCTTTCGGGTTTGCACAGATTAGGGAAGGCATTGGTTCAACCCATCGGGGATTCTTAGGAACATATACCACAAACTTCAGGGTAAATAATACAAGCTCGAAAGTAGAGCATTGTTCAAAAGCAGATGATACAATTTATCAAAGGCATTATATACCCATGGAACGGCTCTCAAAGTTATTCAACATGAAGGACACTGTCGGATAAAATCCAACAAAGGAACCGATGGTCCACCAGGGATCTGATGTGAGCATCGGTACTCAACCAGAGGAAGAAGAATGCACGGGCATCATATTATAGAACATCTGAATAATCCGATGCTTAGATAACAAAGGAATTTCGATTTCCGAAACAAAGGATCAGAAGCAGTCGCTTTGATCAAGGATGGATAAGTTGGATAGACCAGAGGCACAATTGACGATAAATAGTTTGGTCGAGAACCAGCTCATGTTCAAAAATGATGTCTGAGCCGGAAAGATAATTTAGAAGGGTTGATAGATGATTGTGTGCATTCGCACACATGTTGAATCAATAGGATCAAAATGACGGTGTCAAAAGATACTAGTGAATATTGCCAGATACTATATGGGAAGCATCCATAATGCAAGTAGACAAGTATTTGCAGAGCAATAAAGCTGCTAAGGATTTTCGGAGGATTGAATAGTATTTCAAAGACTTTTGTGAAACATCTGAACAACTGGGGATGAGCGGATACTCGGAAAGTGCGAGAAATTATTCTTAGGGGTATTCAGGTGGCAAGGAACTGCAAGGCAATAGGCACAAAGTATCGTCGGAACATTAGAGAGAATTTCGAGGTATCTTGTAATAACAAGATCGACTGGGTAGAAAGTAAGAATGACGGGTGTAAGTATTTATCCTTAGGGATATTGCAGTGGTAGGGAATTGCAAAAGCAACAGGCACAAGGTCTCGGGAGAATATCGGAAGGTATCTTCGGAATCATTCGATGCACAAAGTAATCATCTGGACTGAAGGGGCTCTCCGGGAGAAAGTATTATCGAGAACCTAGAGTCCGAGTTATTAAAATCGTTTAACCCGAATAGAAGAGATGTCAGAGTCCCAGAGCATAGGTCGAGGAATAAAAGATCCTACTTCCACCCAATGGCAACGTGTGCCGGTAAGACACACAGCCATGTTAGTAAAAGTTTTTGCAACTTCTAGACTCGACTTCGGCCAAGGAGTTGGGAAGGGGGATTCCTACAGGTAGTCGGCTCTGATACCAACTTGTGACGCCCCCGATTCAACCGTACACTAATCATGCACGCAAATGTGTACGATCAAGATCAGGGACTCACGGGAAGATATCACAACACAACTCTAAAACATAAATAAGTCATACAAGCATCATAATACAAGCCAGGGGCCTCGAGGGCTCGAATACAAGTGCTCGATCATAGACGAGTCAGCGGAAGCAACAATATCTGAGTACAGACATAAGTTAAACAAGTTTGCCTTAAGAAGGCTAGCACAAACTGGGATACAGATCGAAAGAGGCGCAGGCCTCCTGCCTGGGATCCTCCTAACTACTCCTGGTCGTCGTCAGCGGGCTGCACGTAGTAGTAGGCACCTCCGGTGTAGTAGTCGTCCTCGACGGTGGCGTCTGGCTCCAGGGCTCCAGCATCTGGTTGCGACAACCAGGTAGAAGGGAAAGGGGAAAAGAGGGAGAAAAGCAACCGTGAGTACTCATCCAAAGTACTCGCAAGCAAGGAGCTACACTACATATGCATGGGTATATGTGTAAAGGGCCATATCGGTGGACTGAACTACAGAATGCCAGAATAAAAGGGGGATAGCTAATCCTGTCGAAGACTACGCTTCTGGCAGCCTCCGTCTTGCAGCATGTAGAAGAGAGTAGATTGAAGTCCTCCAAGTAGCATCTCCAAGTAGCATCTCCAAGTAGCATCTCCAGTCGCATCTCCAAGTAGCATCTCCAGTCGCATCTCCAAGTAGCATCTCCAGTATAATCCTACCCGGCGATCCTCCCCTCGTCGCCCTGTGGAAAAGCGATCACCGGGTTGTCTGTGGAACTTGGAAGGGTGTGTTTTATTAAGTATCCGATTCTAGTTGTCATAAGGTCAAGGTACAACTCCAAGTCGTCCTGTTACCGAAGATCACGGCTATTCGAATAGATTAACTTCCCTGCAGGGGTGCACCAACTTACCCAACACGCTCGATCCCATTTGGCCGGACACACTTTCCTGGGTCATGCCCGGCCTCGGAAGATCAACACGTCGCAGCCCCACCTAGGCTCAACAGAGAGGCCAGCACGCCGGTCTAAACCTAAGCGCACAGGGGTCTGGGCCCATCGCCCATAGCACACCTGCACGTTGCGTACGCGGCCGAAAGCAAAACTAGCCCCTTAATACAAGAGCATGCTTACGTTCCAATCCGGCGCGTGCCGCTCCGTCGCTGACATCTGAAGTGCTTCGGCTGATACCACGACGCCGAGTGCCCATATCTTTCCCACGTAGTTGGTTAGTGCGTATAGGCTCGTAGCCAACTCAGATCAAATACCAAGATCTCGTTAAGCGTGTTAAGTATCCGCGAACGCCGAACAGGGCTAGGCCCACCTCTCTCCTAGGCGGTCTCAACCTGCCCTATCGCTCCGCCACAAAGATCCACACAGAGGGCCGTCGGGACAAAGGTCCTTTCAGCCCCCAATCCGTGAATCACTCGCGGGTACTCATCGAGCTGACCCGACTTTAGTCACCATCTGTATAGTATGTATGTATGTATAGTATATACCCATGATCACCTCCCGAGTGATCACGGCCCAATAGTATAGCAAGGCAGACTGACAAGAATGTAGGGCCAATAATGATAAACTAGCATCCTATACTAAGCATTTAGGATTGCGGGTAAGGTATCAATGACTGTAGCAACAATGACAGGCTATGCATCAGAATAGGTATAACAGAAAGCAGTAACATGCTACACTACTCTAATGCAAGCAGTATAGAGTAGAATAGGCGATATCTGGTGATCAAGGGGGGGCTTGCCTGGTTGCTCTGGCAAGAGAGAGGGGTCGTCAACTCCGTAGTCGTACTGGGCAGCAGCAGCGTCGGTCTTGGTGTCTAGTGGAAGAAGAGGGGGAAGAAACAATGAATATTTAAGCAAACAGATGCATGACAAAGCAAAGTGTGATGCTAGGCGTGCCCTAACGCGGTATGTGGTGATACCGGTGAAGGGGGGGAAACATCCGGGAAGTATTCCCGGTGTTTCGCGTTTTCGGGCAGAGGAGCCGGAGGGGGGAAGTTGCGAGTTCGATAGGTTAGGGGGGTGTGGCGGATGAACGGGTTGCGTATCCGGAATCGTCTCGTCGTTCTGAGCAACTTTCATGTTGAAAATATTTTAATCCGAGTTACGGATTAAAAGATATGATTTTCTAAAGATTTAATCATTTTCTGATCTTAATTAATTATTTAATTTAATCCGAAAATGGAATTATGACATCAGCATGATGTCATGCTGACGTCAGCAGTCAACAGGGGTTGACTGGGTCAATCTGATGGTGGGACCCGGTTGTCATTGACTGTTTAATTAGCAGGTTTAACTAAACAGAGTTAATTAGGTTAGTTAGTGATTAGAATAATTTAATTATGATTAATTAACTTAACTAATTAAATATTTAACTAATTAATATTTTATTTATTTTTATTATTTACTTAAATATTTTAATTCTTTAACTCTTTTTTTTAAATGTTCTGGGGCGTGGGGCCCCAAGGTCAGTGGCTCACGGGAGCCCTAACAGGCTTACGGGCACCGGTCCCAGGCGCACCCGAGCGGGCACTCGCCCGCAAAGCAGGACGAGGCCGCCGGGGCACCGACGACGGGGAAGGCCGGCGCGGTTAGGCGCGCGTTGGGCGCGGTCAGCGCCCGACCTAGGCGAGGCAGGCAGTGACGGGCGCGGCTGCAGGTGACCAAGGACGTGGCAGGGGTGTGGGGTTGCGTGCGTGGCCACAACGCGCATGGCACGGGGGCGGCGCATGGTGCGGGTTGCGGGGCGCGCGGCCTTTGGGCGCGGTCGATGCGCGGGGGAGAGAGAGGAGGGAGGATGGGGCTCACAGTGAGCCGGACGGGGCGGCAGCGGCTCGAGGTGGCGCGGTTCGGGTGGCGCCGGCGAGGCGACGGGTGGACGACGACGGGGTCGTCCAAGTCGAGGCAGGGGCGTGGCGTCGAGGCGGCAGGGGCGTCCAGCGAGGCGGGCGACACGGGGGGGAGCGGCGCCGACGTCGGTGAGGTGGCAGTGGTTGGCGACGGCGTCAGCACGGGGCGACGGGCGGTGGCGGGGTCCGGTGAGGGGGAGGCCGTGGCACGGGCGCGAGGGAGGGGGGTTCGTCGCCGGCGGGCGGCAGGATTGGCGATGGGGTCGGGGCGCCGGCGTCGTGGGGGGGGGCGCGGGGCGTCGGCCCGATCCAGATCGTGGGGGTGAAGGGGGCGAGTGGGGGCGAGGGAGTGGGGGTGTCCTCGATCCAGATTGGATCGAGAGGGGGGAAAGTGGGGCGACAGGGGGGTTAGGGTTAGCGGGTGTGAGGGGATAAGGGAGTGGGGTGGGTCGGCCGGCTGGGCCAGTGGGCGGGCCTGGCTATCAGCTGGGCCGGTTGGCCCATTGGGGGGGTCCCTTTTGTTTTTTTTTGTTTTTTTTATTACCTTTTATTTATTTTACTCTTCTGTTTTAAATCATTTTAAATTACTTAGGCATTTTATAAAAATGGGTTGGTTGCACCATAATTACCTTTGTAATATTTAGTACATTCCAAACATTTTTGTTTTAATTTTTGAAAACTTTTATTGTTATCATTAATTTGAATTTTGAGTCTTGGACCGGTTTTGTCCTAACGATAGCTTAGCAGCAGTAATCGTGGTGACGTGGCACCATTAGCGTGTGATCACTGTAGCTTAATTATCCGGGCGTCACAACGTTTGGGATGTTGTGCTGTACGCTGCTGAATCTCTGAATGTACTTGCGCAGGGGCTCTCCTTCCTTCTGGGCGAGTAGGTGAAGGTCACTCTCTTGGCCATGAGGCTTGTGGCCACCTGTGAAGGCGCCGACAAACTGATGGCATAGATCGGCCCAAGAGGATATGGAGTTGTCCGGCAAGTGCATGAGCCAGGATCTGACGTTGGGCTTGAGCACCAGCGGGAAGTAGTTGGCAAGGATCTTGTCGTCCCGTCCCCCGGCAGCCTGCACCGCATGGTGTAGATGCTGAGGAACTCCGACGGATGTGTCTTGCCGTCGTACTTCTCCGGTACGTCTGGCTTGAAGTTCTTCGTGCTGGGCCACTGGACTTGCCGCAGCTCACGAGTGAACGCAGGGCAACCTACCGCGTACGGCAAGTCGCCTGGTTCCCCGGGTGCATGCATGTCAACAGAGGGCCCAGCGCGCTTGTCGGATTGACGTCGCGCTTCTCTTCGGCACTCGATGCGAGTACGAGCGTCTTCTTGCTGTCGATCGCGAAGAACTTGGCGCTGATCGCGACGAGCTCGTGGATCCGACGATGCGGTGGAGTCGCTGTCGAGGTGGATCCGGCGAGTCGGTGATCTTGGCCTTCAGGGTGGTGATTGCATGGTGGTTGCACCTCCACCAGTTTCGTCGCCACCGGCTCGTGCTTGGCAACCCTGCCGCGCTAGCGACGCGCTCGGCTGCCACGGAGTGTCACCGTTGGCGTAGCCGATGAGACTCTGAATGGTGGCCCTCCATTCGTCGATCTTGTCCGACGTCGGAGGGTAATCTAGGAGCAGTTGAGCTCGCGCCAAAGCTTCTCCCGGAGTGGTGGGTGGTAGTGGCGGACGGCGCGATGAGCGGGATGTGCTCGGACTTCTAACTATGTTAGAAGGAGCATTATCCCGTCCGGGCGACCGTGTCTCGCTCGTGCTGGTACGCTGGCGTGCATGCTGGTCTTGAGCGCCCCGGGATCCACCAGCTTGATCTTGGCCCAACAAACGTATGGTACTGCGAGTACCATGACGCTGCCGGTCCTGCGCCTCCTGAGACGGGCGCGGAACAAGCGCGGACGTCGAGGTCTGCGCCGCCTTGCCCTTGGACCTGGCAGCGTCGTGAGCTTCCTCGTCGACGTCCGTCCTTCCGCTGGCGTCTACCCCACCGCCCGTCTGCTCTGGTGGCGGTGGGATCGACGTGGACGGAACAGCTGCCTCCGAAGCCTTCTTCTTCGGTGGCATGTTGATGAAGAAAATGAAGATCTAGCTCGTGTGAACGCCGGATCAGGTTCACACAACCTCGACGTCCCCTACCTGGCGCGGCAAAGATGTTGGGGAAACTGATCCATGAACACCTATGGGACCGGCGGACCGAGCCCCTTTCGGTTCGGCGGGGGGCGGAGGTCGCACGAAGAGCGGATCGAGGCGAGGCACACGAGCAGTTTACCCAGCTTTGGAGCTCTCCGGAGAGATAATACTCCTACTGCTGCTTGTTTGATTCTATTGTGTTCTTGCTCAAGAGAGAGCTAAGTGTTTTTCTGGCTTCCTAATGATCCCAACCCCCTCTACGTTGCGCATGGGCCTCCTTTTATATGCTCAAGGGGTCACCGACAGGTGGCAACGCAGAGAAGGGTAAAAGTGTAAAAAGAGAGGTGGTTGGTACAGTTACTTGTACAGTGCACCCTACCTAACCCTGACGGCAGGGGACAAGGGCATTAAATGCCCGTCTGTGTAGCCCAAACAGTGCAGAAAGGTACTGTCAGGGACGCCACCGCTCGCCACGATGGCAGTCTTGTCAGCTTCGCATGCCACCGCGCACCGCTGGCTGCACAGCCTTCCGCCACGCGCGCCTGGAGAGGCCCCCAGAGCGACACGTTGGTGGATGCGCTGGAGCGTGGGCGCAGAGTGGCCGCCTGCCGCGGCAAGCGCCTTGCCGCGGCCGATGTCTTGTCGGGCCCGGAAGCTTGTAGCTCACCGGGCCTTGCCGGGACACGCGGCGCGTCGCGGCAAGTTCCTTGAAATGCCTTGGTTGGCCTTCCCGGCAAGCTCCTCTTGCCGGGGCCTTGTCTCCTTGGCTTGAATACTTTGTTCTTGAATGGCTCCAAAGGAACCACGGAGGACCTTGGCGGTCGCCCGGCAAGCCTTGCCGCGGGGCGCTGCAACTGCCCGTGCACAAGTTCGGGATACTAGGGTACCCCTATTCTAGTACACCGACAAATACTATGAGAAGTTTGATTCTTTATGATTGTTTTGAGATATGAAGATGGTGATATTAGAGTCATGCTAGTGGAGTAATTGTGAATTTGAGAAATACTTGTGTTGAGGTTTGTGATTCCCGTAGCATGCACGTATGGTGAACCGTTATGTAACAAAGTTGGAGCATGAAGTATTTATTGATTGTCTTCCTGATGAGTTGCGGTCGGGGACGAGCGATGGTATTTTCCTACCAATCTATCCCCCTAGGAGCATGTGTGTCGTACTTCATTTCGATGACTAATAGATTTTTGCAATAAGTATGTGAGTTCTTTATGACTAATTTTGAGTCCATGGATTATACGCACCCTCACCCTTCCACCATTGATAGCCTCTCTAGTACCACACAACTTTCGCCGGTACCATACACCCACCATATACCTTACTCAAAACAACCACCATACCTACCTATTATGGCATTTCCACAGCCATTCCAAGATATATTGCCATGCAACTTTCCACCGTTCTGTTTATTATGACACAGATCATCATTGTCATATTGCTTTGCATGACCATGTAGTTGACATTGTATTTGTGGCAAAGCCAGCGTTCATAATTCTTTCATACGTGTCACTCTTGATTCATTGCACATCCCAACACACAGTCGGAGGCATTCATATAGAGTCATATTTTGTTCTAAGTATCGAGTTGTAATTCTTGAGTTGTAAGTAAATAAAAGTGCGATGATCTTAATTATTAGAGCATTGTCCGAGTGAGGAAAGGATGATGGAGACTATGATTCCCCCACAAGTCGGGATGAGACTCCGGAGAAAAAGAAAAGAGAAGGCCCACAAAAAAGAAAAAAAATGAGAGAAAAGAGAGAAGGGGCAATGCTACTATCCTTTTACCACACTTGTGCTTCAAAGTAGCACCATGATCTTCATGATAGAGAGTCTCATATGTTGTCACTTTCATATACTAGTGGGAATTTTTCATTATTGAACTTGGCTTGTATATTCCAATGATGGGCTTCCTCAAATTGCCCCAGGTCTTCATGAGCAAGCGAGTTGGATGCACACCAACTTAGTTTCTTTTTGAGCTTTCATAAACTTATAGCTCAAGTGCATCCGTTGCATGGCAATCCCTACTCACTCACATTGATATCTACTGATGAGCATCTCCATAGCCCGTTGATATGCCTAGTTGATGTGAGACTATCTCCTTCTTTTTGTCTTCTCCACAACCACCATATTCCATTCCACCCATAGTGTTATATCCATGGCTCACGCTCATGTATTGCATGAAAGTTGAAAAAGTTTGAGAACATCAAAAGTATGAAACAATTGTTTGGCTTTTCATCGGGATTGTGCATGATTTGAGTATTTTGTGTCATGAAGATGGAGCATAACCAGACTATAAGATTTTGTAGGGATAAGCTTTCTTTGGCCATGTTATTTTGAGAAGACATAATTGCCTTGTTAGTATGCTTGAAGTATTATTGTTTTTATGCCAATATTAAACTTTTGTTTTGAATCTTATGGATCTGAATATTCTTGCCACAATAAAGAAAAACTACATGGATAAATATGTTAGGTAGCATTCCACATCAAAAATTTTGTTTTTATCATTCACCTACTCGAGGACGAGAAGGAATTAAGCTTGGGGATGCTTGATACGTCTCCAACGTATCTATAATTTTTTATTGTTCCATGTTATTATAATATCCATCTTGGATGTTTGCATTTATATGCTATTTTATATGATTTTTGGGACTAACCTATTAACCTAGAGCCCGATGTCAGTTCTGTTTTTCCCTTATTTTTGAGTTTTGTAGAAAAGAAATATCAAACGGAGTTCAAACGAGCTGGAAATTTACAGTCATTTTTTATGGACCAAAAGAAGCTCCCGAAGCAAAAGAGTTGGGCTAGAAGAGTCCCGAGCCAACCACGAGGGTGCAGGGCGCGCCCTACCCCCCGGGAGGGTGCTCCACCCTCATCATTGACTCGTGGACCCCCTGACGTGAAACCGACGCCCAAAATTCCTATAAATATAGAAACCCCTTAAAAGAAACCTAGATCGAGAGTTACACCGCCGCAAGCCTCTATAGCCACCAAAAACCAATCGGGACCCTGTCTCAGCACCCTGCCGGAGGGGGGAATCATCACCGATGGGTATCTTCATCATCCCGACGCTCTTCATGATGAGGAGGGGGTAGTTCACCCTCGGGGCTGAGGGTATGTACCAGTAGCTATGTGTTTGATCTCTCTCTCTCTCTCTTGTGTTCTTGATATGGCACGATCTTGATGTACCGTGAGCTTTGCTATTATAGTTGGATCTTATGATGTTTCTCCCCCTCTATGTTCTTGTAATGGATTGAGTTTTCCCTTTGAAGTTATCTTATCGGATTGAGTCTTTAAGGGTTTGAGAACACTTTATGTGTGTCTTGCATGGGATACCCATGGTGACAATGGGGAGTTGCTTGAAATTCATAATTTAATTTCTAAGATAAATAATTTTAGCGGGAGGAAAATACTTGGCAATAAAAGCATCCTTACACTTATCTCAAGAATCAATAATATTTTCGAGGCAAGGATGAAACCAAAGTTTTAGCACGATCTCGTAGTGAGAACGGAAATAATTTCAACTTGATAATATCATTATCCACATCTTTTTCTTTTGCAGATCGCATAATTCAACGAAAGTATTAAGATGGGATGCAGCATCTTAATTAGGACTACCAAAAAATTGCTCTTTCATAACAAGATTTAGAAAAGCAACCTTAATATCACATGACTCCGCACTAGTGGTGGGAGGAGCAATTGGAGTACTAAGAAAATCATTATTATTAGTATTGGAAAATCACACAACTTAGTGTTTTCTTGAGACATATCGACAAAGCAAGCAAACAAAAATATTTTTGTGTTTTTCGTAATATTGTTTTAGAAGTGGGGATGAAAACGAGAGGCAAATGCAAATAAAAAGGCAAATAAAAATAAGAGCAAGTAGATGATAGTTTATGCAAAGGTACTTGGTAGGTTTTGGTGTTGTCTTCTCGGTAACGGCGCCAGAAATTCTTCCTGCTACTTGTGAACTGTGTTGGAATTTCCTCGAAGAGGAGAGGATAATGTAGTACAATAGAGATAAGTATTTCCCATCGGTTAAGAACCAAGATTATCAATCTAGTAGGAGAATCACACAGAACCTCGTTAGCAGCACCTGCACACACAAAAAACAAATACTTGAACCCAACACAATCAACAGGGTTGTCCATCCCCTTGGTGGTTATTTGCAAGTATCAAATCTCATAGTGATAGATAGATAAAATAAAATACAAAATAAAATAAAGAAATAAAATGCAGCGAGGTATTTTTGGATTTTATATATGATAAAAGTAGACCCGAGGGGCATAGTTTTTACTAGAGGCTTCTCTCTCGAACACATAGCATACGTTGGGTAAACAAATTACTCTTGGACAATTGATAGAAAAGTGCATACTTATGATGATGTTCAAGGCAATGATCATGTATATAGGCATCACGTATGAGGCAAGTAGACCGGCTCCTGCCTGCATCTACTACTATTACTCCACCCATCGACCCGCTATCCAACATGCATCTAGGGTATTAAGTGTAAAACAGAGTAACACCTTAAGTAAGATGACATGATGTAGACAAAGTAAATCCAACCAGTATGAATAAACCCCATTGTTTTCCCCTTAATGGCAACAATGCAAATACGTGTCTTTTTTCCTACTTTTTCGCTGGGATATAGAGCACCGCAAGATTGAACCCATTACAAAGCACCTCTCCCACTGTAAGATCAATCAATCTAGTTGGCCAAACCAAACAGATAGATCAGAGAGAAATACAAAGCTATAACAATCATGCATAATAAAACTCAGAAAAGACTCCATTAATATTCATAAATATTCAGAACATAAACCCAAAATTCATCGGATCCCAACAAACACAGCGCAGAAGAGAATTACATCAGATAGAACCTCAAGAAGATCGAGGAGAACATGGTATTGAAGATCAAAGAGAGAGAAGAAGTCATCTAGGTACTAGCTATGGACCCGTAGGTCTGTGGTGAACTACTCACACATCATCATAAGGGCGGTAAGGTTGATGTAGAATCCCTCTGTGATCGATTCCCACTCCGACAAAGTACCAAAAAAGGCCTCCAGATGGGATCGCAGAAGAATAGAGACTTGTAGCAGTGGAAAAAGTGTTTCGGGTGTCTCTCTATTAGTTTCCTAATATTTAAGAATTTATAGAAGTGGAATTAGGTCAAACAGAGCCACGAGAGGCCCATAAGGCATCAGGGCGGGCCTTGTTGCCTTGTCGTCTCCTACTTTGCCTTCTTTTCTCCTCCTAAAGCTTCTAGGGTCTCTCTTGTCTAGAAAAAAATCATCAAAAAGTTTCGTAGCGTATGGACTCTGTTTGGTACTGATTTCCTATAAAACCAAAAACAGGCAAAAAACAACAACTGGCACTTGGCACCGGGTTAATAGGTTAGTCCCAAAAAAATGATATATAATTGCATATAAAACATCAAAGATTGATACTATCTAATTGCAAGGAACAATAAAAATTATAGATACATTGGAGATGTATCAGACATCGGGATGTACAATCCAGTCCGCATGGGATGCAACATGCACAGGCAGCCAATGCACCATGCATGGAACGGCCACGCCATATGCAGCAATGGGTAGCCAGCACCCACGCCTGCGGGGCGCGTGAGTGCGCGTGCAACGCAGCCAGCGTAGGTGATAACCCACAAGTGTAGGGTATCGTTTGTAGCCTTCTTCGATAAATAAGAGTGTCAAACCCAACGAGGAGCTAAAGGTAGAACAAATATTCTCTCAAGTTCTATCGACCACCGATACAACTCTACGCACACTTTAACGTTTGCTTTACCTAGAACAACTATGAAACTATTTTGCAAGAATAAAACTACTAGTACTTTGTGAGAATAAAACTACGGATAAATTGCAAGGTAATAAAAGTGGATAGCTTTTGTCAACAAGAAAGTCATTTGTCCCTAGGCAATCGATAACAAATACCAGTAATCATTCTTATAATTCTATATGAGGGAGAGGCATGAGCTAACATACTTTCTCTACTTGGATCATATGCACTTATGATTGGAACTCTAGCAAGCAACTGCAACTACTAAAGATCATTAAGGTCGTGAAACCCAACCATAGAAGTAAGTATCAAGTCCTCTTTATCCCATACGCGACAACCCACCTACTCGGGTTTAAGCTTCTATCACTCTTGCAACCCACCATAAGAGAATCATGAATGTATTGCAACACCCTACCCCTCACGTTTGCGTGAGACGGAGGGCACCGTAGGACAACACCATAAATAAAATATACAATCATACCAACCAACATCACGATTAACCCATAGGACAAAACGGGTCTACTCAAACATCATAGGATAACCATAGATCATTGGGAAATAATATATGGAGTTAAGCAGCATGTTTAAGTAGAGATTACGGCGGGGAGAATGGGTGTTACACCGTTGCATAGAGGGGGAGAGAATTGGTGTTGACGGTAGCAACATTGTTGATGTAGATCGCCGTCACGCTCCTTGCCCCAGCGGCACTCCGACGCCACCGGGAGAGAGGGGGAGAGAGTCCCCTACTTCTTCTTCTTCCTTGGCCTCCCCCTAGATGGGAGGAGAGTTCCCCCTCTGGTCCATGGCCTCCATGGCGGCGGAGGGGCGGGATCCCCTCCGAGATTGGATCTCCCTCTCTGTTCTTTTCTATTTTGCGTTCCCCAGATCTGGCCCTTCACGGCTTCTTAAATTCCCGGAGATCCGTAACTCCGATTGCGCTGAAATTTTTACACGGTTTTTTCCATAAATTATCTTCCTTGCGCCAGAAGAAGTGCCCCAACCGACCTTCGAGGAGGGCACAAGATGCCTGGGCGCGCTAGGGGGTGCCCGGCGCGTTGTGGTCACCGCGGGCCCCCGTTTGCATTGATTCTACCTCCGAAAAATCATAAACATTCCAAAATAATTATTCATAAATTTTTATCGCGTTTGGACTTTGTTTGATATGGATTTTTTGCGAAACAAAAAACATGCAACAAACATGAACTGGCACCGGGCACTGGATCAATATGTTAGCCAAATAAATCATATAAAATGTTGCCAAAAGTGTATAAAAGTTGTATAATATTGGCATGAAACAATAAAAAATTATAGATACGACGGAGACGTATCAGCATCCCCAAGCTTAATTCCTGCTCGTTCTTGAGTAGGTAAATGATAAAAAAAGATGTTTTTTTATGTGGAATGCTACCTAGCATAAACTTGATCATATATCTAATCATGGCATGAATATTAAGACATAAGTGATTCAAAGCAATAGTCTATAATTTGACATAAAGATATCAATACTCAGGCATCCCAACAAACAATCATGTCTTTCAAAATATCAACGCTAAAGAAAGTTATCCCTACAAAATCATATAATCTTGTCATGCTCTTTCTTCTTAACACAAAGTATTTATCATGCACAACCCCGATGACAAGCCAAGCAATTGGTTCATACTTTTTAACGCGCTTCAGCTTTTTCAACTCCCACGCAATACATGAGCGCAAGCCATGGATATAGCACTATAGGTGGAATAGAGTATGTTGATAGGGGTAAATATAGAGAAGACAAAAAAGTAAGAAAGTCTCACATCAACGCGGCTAACTAACTGGCTATGGAGATGCCCATCAATTGATATCAACGTGAGGAGTAGAATTGCCATGCAACAGATGCACTAAGAGCTATAAGTGTATGAAAGCTCAAGATGAAAACTAAGTGGGTGTGAATCCAACTTGCTTGATCATGAAGACCTCGGGCATTTGAGGAAACCCATCATCGGAATATACAAGCCAAGTTCTATAATGAAAAATTCCCACTAGTATATGAAAGTGACTAAATAGGAGACTCTCTATATGAAAAACATGGTGCTACTTTGAAGCACAAGTGTGGTAAAAGATAGTAACAATGCCCCTTCTCTTTCTTTTTTTTCTTTTTTTCTTTTTTTCGCTCATTGTCCGGAGTCTCATCCCGACTTGTGGGGGAATCATAGTCTCCATCATCCTTTCCTCACCGGGACATGCTATAATAATGAATAATGATGATCATCACACTTCTATTTACTTATAACTCAAAATAAATAAAAATTACAACTTGATACCTAGAACAAAATATGACTCTATATGAATGCCTCTGGCAGTGTACCAGGATGTGCAATGATCTAACATAACAACGATATCAAAAAGCGGACAAGCCATGGAAATATCATGCTAGCTACCTTGGGATCATGCAAAGCAATATGAAAATGAATACTCAAGTCATCAAAATGGAGGCGGTGGAAGTTGCATGGCAATATATCTCAGGATGCTATGGAAATGACATAATAGGTAGGTATGGTGGCTGTTTTGAGGGAGATATAATAAGGCTTATGTGTGATAGAGCGTATCATATCATGGGGTTTGGATGCACCTGCAAAGTTTGCACCACATCTCGAGGTGATAAAGGGCAATGCACGGTACTATAGAGGCTACCAAATTGCGGAAAGGTAAGAGTGAGTATAATCCATGGACTCACATTAGTCATAAAAAACTCATATACTTATTGAGTTTATTAGCTCTCGAAGCAAAGTACTACTACGCATGCCCCTAAGGGGATAGATTGGTAGGAAAAGACCATCGCTCATCCCCGACCGCCACTCATAAGGAAGACAATCAATAATAAATCATGCTCCAACTTCATAGCATAACGAGAGACTATACGTGCATGCTTCGGGAATCACAAACCTTAACACCAATATTCCTACTAACCACGACCCTTTACTACTACCTCCCACATATTATCATCTCTATATCGCAAAACTATTACAAGGAATCAAACATATCATATTCAGTGATCCATAAGTTTTATGTAGGATTTCATGACTAACCATGCAATTGACCAATTCCTATTGACTCTCTAAATAGATATAAGTGAATCAAGAGAGTTTTATTCTTTCTACAAAATATCATGCTCTAATAAATATAAGTGAAGCAAAAGAGCATTCTACAAATAACGGTTTTCTATGTGAAGAGAAACAAGCAATCCAAATTTCAAATGATATAAGTGAAGCACATGAAGCATTCTATAAAGCCATACTCAAAAGATATAAGTGAAGTGCAATGAGCATTCTATAAATCGACCATGGACTATCTCATACCAGCATGATGCATAAAATAAAAGTAAAGCCTAAACACAAAAGACGCTCCAAGATTTACACATATCACATGAACGAAATGAAGACGAAAACATACTGATACTTGTTGAAGAAAGATGGGATGCCTTCCGGGGCATCCCCAAGCGTAGACGCTTGAGTCTCCTTGAATATTTACTTGGGGTGCCTTGGGCATCCCCAAGCTTGAACTCTTGCCTCCCCTCCTTCTCCTCATATTGAGACCTCCTCGATCTTTGATCACTTCATCCACACAAAACTCGACAGAAATACTCGTTAAGATCCGTTAGTATAATAAAGCAAATCACTACTCTAAGCACTGTTGCAAACCAATTCATATTTTGTTTTTGCATTGTAGCTACTGTAATATAACTTTTCCATGGCTTATACCACCGATAAAAATCGATAGTTTCATCAAAACAAGCAAAACAATGCATCAAAAACAGAATATGTCTTAAAGAGGACAGTCTGTAGAAATCTGAACATCTACCATACTTCTGGTACTCCAAAAAATATGAAAAAATTTAGGAACAAATAAACAGTTTGTATGTCAATATTGTGCAAAAGGTTTCAGAAGCTTTTGACGTTCCAGTAAAAAATGTAAATTCATGCACTACAGTCAAATTTTTTGTTCCTACACCGCACATACCAACAAACAATCTACTCGTCCTAAAGGCAAATCTTGGCACAATAATTTTACAATACAAAGGATTTGTACAAGGGGATAACTATTTTTGTTGAAAAGTTCCGTAATTAAGATTCACAAAGTTTTCATGGGCATGAACAAAGTTCAAGGCTAGCTCCCACTTTCACAATGCTCGTCCCTCTCACTTTCACTTTTCTTTTTGTGAAGTTTTAAGTTCCCCTCTATATTTTTTTGTTTTTAAACTTTACAAAAGCACTCAACAGAATAAAATGACTCTCTAAAACTTTCGGGTTGTCTCCCTGGCAGCGCTTTCTTTAAAGCCATTAAGCTAGGCATAAAGTGCTCAAGTAATGGATCCACCCGGATCCCAAGGAATATCAAAGCCAATTTTAATTAGCAATGATTTGGCATTTAGTAGTGAGCACAAAGCAACATATATCATGCAATGATGAAGTCTAACTCTCTTCCTATGCATCAGCATGTCATAAAAGAACAATTCATGCACATCAAGTAAAGGCCAATACATAGCATAAGCAGTTCCTTGCAATTCTATAGTGTTGGAAACATAGAGAGGTGGAGATGTAGTTCCTCTCTCATAATAATTGCAAGTAGGAGCAGCAAGCACATGCATATTATATTCATAATAATCATCATGTCCAATGGTAAAAGTCAACCCATCACTGTAATCCTTAATAAGAGCAAACTTCTCCGATATAGTGTAGTTGGGAGAATTCAAAAATATAATAGGACTATCATGTATGGGTGCAATAGCAACAATTTCATTCTTAACATAAGGAATTATAGCAAGTTCATATCCATAAGCATAATTCATATTGGCATCTTGGCCACAATCATAGCAAGCATCATTTTCATCAAAAAGGGATATTTCAAAAGAATCAACGGGATCATAGCAATTATCATAACATTCATCCTTCGGTAAGCATGAAGGGAAATTAAATAATGTATCAGTTGAAGAGTTACTCTCATTAGAAGGTGGGCACGGGTAGCTAATCCGCTCTTCCTCCTTTTGTTCTTCACTCTCTTCATCATCATCTTCATCCAATGAGCTCACAGTTTCATCAATTCCTTCTTCCATAGACTCCTGCAAAATATTAGTCTCTTCTTGGACAGCGGAGACTTTCTCAATAAACACATCAATGTCGCAATTGTATTTATAATTATCATAGCAATATTTAAGGATAGCAAAATTTTCAGGTCTATAAACTGAATCATCAAAATCTTCAAACTTTTCAAACAAAGATTCAATTTCATATGCACCCTTAAAAGCAACAAATTCTTCTGTTTTTTCCACATCATAGTAATCATATCTACCATTAGCATAAGAATCTAAGGTTTCATTATCATTAAATTTGCATGAAAAGGGAAGGTGTGGAGCATTCATCCTAGAGCAACAAGTATAACCTATATCTGGCATAAATTCCAAGCATACCAATGCAACATATCAATTTGATCCCACAATATTTTCCCTTTTTGTGTGAAGCGATAATCCCTAAAGTATTCACGTTGATCCAACGTGTCTCCCATTATCATGTTGAATGGGGTTTTCTCAGGATTATCAAAGTAGTGCATAAGATTTTTCACATAACGAGCATTGAGGGTTTTAGGAGGTTCCCCATCTCCATGAGTATCAAGTACAACTAACTTTTTTGGTGTTTCGTGTTCCATATCCATAACTAGAGATAGAGAACAACTTAGAACAAGAAATAAAAACTACTTGGTGATAAAGCAAACAAGCACATACGAGAATATTCACCCCATGATGTTGCTCCCCGGCAACGGTGCCAGAAAAAGGTCTTGATAACCCACAAGTGTAGGGGATCGTTTGTAGCCTTCTTCGATAAATAAGAATGTCGAACCCAATGAGGAGCTAAAGGTAGAACAAATATTCCCTCAAGTTCTATCGACCACCAATACAACTCTACGCACACTTTAACGTTAGCTTTACCTAGAATAAGTATGAAACTATTTAGCAAGAATAAAACTATGAGTACTTTGCGAGAATAAAACTACGGATAAATTGCAAGGTAATAAAAGTGGATAGCTTTTGTCAACAAGAAAGTCATTTGTCCCTAGGCAATCGATAACAAGTGTCGATAATCATTCTTGTAATTCTATATGAGGGAGAGGCATGAGCTAACATACTTTCTCTACTTGGATCATATGCACTTATGATTGGAACTCTAGCAAGAATTCGCAACTACTAAAGATCATTAAGGCCGTGAAACCCAACCATAGCATTAAGTATCAAGTGCTCTTTATCCCATATGCAACAACCCACCTACTCGGGTTTAAGCTTCTGTCACTCTCGCAGCCCACCATAAGCGAATCATGAACGTATTGCAACACCCTACAGCGGGGACCCCTCACGTTTGCGCGAGATGGAGGGCACCGTAGGATAGCACCATAAATAAAATATACAATCATACCAACCAAGATCACGATTAACCCATAGGACAAAACATATCTACTCAAACATCATAGGATAATCATAGATCATTGGGAAATAATATATGGAGTTGAGCACCATGTTTAAGTAGAGATTACAACAGTGAGAAGGGGTGTTACACTGCTGCATAGAGGGGAGAGAGTTGGTGTTGACGGTAGCAAGATTGTTGATGTAGATCACCGTCACGATCCTTGCCCCGGCAGTACTCCAGCGCCACCGGGAGAGAGGGGGAGAGAGCCCCCCTCCTTCTTCTTCTTCTTTGACCTCCCCCCCCCCCCTTAGATGGGAGGAGAGTTACCCATCTGGTCCATGGCCTCCATGGAGGGGAGGGGCGGGAGCCCCTCCGAGATTGGATCTCCCTCTCTGTTCTTTTCTGTTTCGCGTTCCCTAGATCTAGCCCTTCACGGTTTCTTAAATTTCTGGAGATCCGTAACTCCGATTGCGTTGAAATTTTTACACGATTTTTTTGAAGGAAATATGCCCTAGAGGCAATAATAAAGTTATTATTTATTTCCTTATATAATGATAAATGTTTATTATTCATGCTAGAATTGTATTAACCGGAAACATGATACATGTGTGAATACATAGACAAACATATTGTCACTAGTATGCCCCTACTAGACTAGCTCATTAATCAAAGATGGTTATGTTTCCTAACCATAGACATGAGTTGTCATTTGATTAACGGGATCACATCATTAGTAGAACGATATGATTGACATGACCCATTCCGTTAGCTTAGCACTTCATCGTTTAGTATGTTGCTATTGCTTTCTTCATGACTTATACATGTGCCTACAACTATGAGATTATGAAACTCCTGTTTACCGGAGGAACACTTTGTGTGCTACCAAACGTCACAATGTAACTGGGTGATTATAAAGGAGCTCCACAAGTGTCTCCAAAGGTACATGTTGAGTTGGCGTATTTCGAGATTAGGTTTTGTCACTCCGATTGTCGCAGAGGTATCTCTGGGCCCTCTCGGTAATGCACATCACTATAAGCCTTGCAAGCAATGTAGCTAATGAGTTAGTTGCGAGATGATGCATTACATAACGAGTAAAGAGACTTGCCGGTAACGAGATTGAACTAGGTATTGAGATACCGACGATTGAATCTCGGGCAAGTAACATACCAATTACAAAGGGAACAACGTATGTTGTTATGCGGTTTGACCGATAAAGATCTTCGTAGAATATGTAGGAGCCAATATGAGCATCCAGGTTCCGCTATTGGTTATTGATCGGAAACGTGTCTCGGTCATGTCTACATAGTTCTCGAACCCGTAGGGTCTGCACGCTTAAGGTTTCGATGACAGTTATATTATGAGTTTATGAGTTTTGATGTACCGAAGGAGTTCGGAGTCCCGGATGAGATCGGGGACATGACGAGGAGTCTCAAAATGGTTGAGACATAAAGATCAATATATTGGACGACTATATTCGAACACCGGAAGTGTTCCGGGTAGTTTCGGAGAAAACCGGAGTGCCGGAGGGGTTACCGGAACCCCCTGGGGAAGTATTGGGCCTTAGTGGGCTTTAGGGAAGAGAGAGGGCAGCAGCCCAGGAGGTGGTGCGCCCCCTCCCATGAGGGGTCCGAATTGGACTAGGGGAGGGGGGCGCACCCCCCTTTCCTTCTCCTCTTTCCCTCTCTTTCCCTCCCCCTTCCCTCTTCCTAGTTGGACTAAGAAAGGGGTAGGAGGAGGACTCCCCCCCTCCTTGGTGCGCCCTCCTCCTTGGCCGGCCGCCTCCCCCTAGCTCCTTTATATACGGGAGCAAGGGGGCACCCCAAAGACACAACAATTGATCTCTTGATCTTTTAGTCGTGTGAGGTGCCCCCCTCCACCATAGTCCTCCTCGATAATATTGTAGCGGTGCTTAGGCGAAGCCCTGTGACGGTAGAACATCAAGATCGTCACCACGCCATCGTGCTGACGGAACTCTTCCCCGACATTCTGCTGGATTGGAGTACGGGGATCGTCATCGAGCTGAACGTGTGCTAGAACTCGGAGGTGCCGTAGTTTCGGTGCTTGATCAGTCGGGCCGTGAATACGTACGACTACATCAACCGCGTTGTTCTAACTCTTCCACTTTCGGTCTACGAGGGTACGTGGACAACACTCTCCCCTCTTGTTGCTATGCATCACCATGATCTTGCGTGTGCGTAGGATTTTTTTTTAAATTACTACGTTACCCAATAGTGGCATCCGAGCCATGTTTTATGCGTAGATGTTATATGCATGAGTAGAACACAAGTGAGTTGTGGGCGATACAAGTCATACTGCTTACCAGCATGTCATACTTTGGTTCGGCGGTATTGTTGGATGAAGCGGTCCGGACCGACATTACGCGTACGCTTACGCGAGACTGGTTTTACCGCCGTGCTTTGCACACAGGTGACTAGCGGGTGTCAGTTTCTCCAACTTTAGTTGAACCAAGTGTGGCTACGCCCGGTCCTTGCGAAGGTTAAAACAACACTAACTTAACGAACTATCATTGTGGTTTTGATGCGTAGGTAAGAACGGTTCTTGCTCAGCCCATAGCAGCCACGTAAAATTTGCAACAACAAAGTAGAGGACATCTAACTTGTTTTTGCAGGGCACGTTGTGATGTGATATGGTCAAGACGTGATGCTATATTTTATTGTATGAGATGATCATGTTTTGTAACTGAGTTATCGGCAACTGGAAGGAGCCATATGGTTGTCGCTTTATTGTATGAAATGCAAGCGCCCTGTAATTGCTTTACTTTATCACTAAGCGGTAGCGATAGTCGTAGAAGCAATAGATGGCGGAACGATAATGATGCTACGATGGAGATCTAGGTGTCGCGCCGGTGACGATGGTGATCACGACGGTGCTTCGGAGATGGAGATCACAAGCACAAGATGATGATGGCCATACCATATCACTTATATTGATTGCATGTGATGTTTATCCTTTATGCATCTTATTTTGCTTTGATTGACGGTAGAATTTTAAGATGATCTCTCACTAATTATCAAGAAGTGTTCTCCCTGAGTATGCACCGTTGCGAAAGTTCTTCGTGCTGAGACACCACGTGATGATCGGGTGTGATAGGCTCTACGTTCAAATACAACGGGTGCAAAACAGTTGCACACGCGGAATACTCAGGTTAAACTTGATGAGCCTATCATATACAGATATGGCCTCGGAACACGGAGACCGAAAAGTCGAGCGTGAATCATATAGTAGATATGATCAACATAGTGATGTTCACCATTGAAAACTACTCCATCTCACGTGATGATCGGACATGGTTTAGTTGATTTGGATCACGTGATCACTTAGATGACTAGAGAGATGTCTGTCTGAGTGGGAGTTCTTAAGTAATATGATTAATTGAACTTAAATTTATCATGAACTTAGTCCTAGTAGTATTTTGCAAATTATGTTGTAGATCAATAGCTCGCGTTATTTCTTTCATATGTTTATTTTGATATGTTCCTAGAGAAAATTGTGTTGAAAGATGTTAGTAGCAATGATGCGGATTGGATCCGTGATCTGAGGTTTATCCTCATTACTGCACAGAAGAATTATGTCCTTGATGCACCGCTAGGTCACGGACCTATTGCAGGAGCAGATGCAAGACGTTATGAACGTTTGGCTAGCTCAATATGATGACTACTTGATAGTTTAGTGCACCATACTTAACGGCTTAGAATCGGGACTTCAAAAACGTTTTGAACGTCATGGGCCATATGAGATGTTCCAGGAGCTGAAGTTAATATTTCAAGCAAATACCGAGTTGAGAGATATGAAGTCTCCAACAAGTTCTATAGCTAAAAGATGGAGGAGAATCGCTCAACTAGTGAGCATGTGCTCAGATTGTCTGGGTACTATAATCGCTTGAATCAAGTGGGAGTTAATCTTCCAGATAAGATAGTGATTGATAGAGTTCTCTAGTCACCATCACCAAGTTACTAGAACTTTGTGATGAACTATAGTATGCAAGGGATGACGAAAACGATTCCCAAGCTCTTCGTGATGTTGAAATCGACGAAGGTAGAAATCAAGAAAGAGCATCAAGTGTTGATGATTGACAAGACCACTAGTTTCAAGAGAAGGGCAAAGGGAAAGAAAGGGAACTTCAAGTAGAATGACAAGCAAGTTGTCACTCCTGCGAAGAAGCCCAAAGCTGGACCAAAGCCTGAAACTGAGTGCTTACACTGCAAAGGAAATGGTCACTGGAAGCGGAAATGCCCTGAATATTTGGTAGATAAGAAGGATGGCAAAGTGAACGAGGGTATATTTGATATACCGGTTATTGATGTGTGCCTTACTAGTGTTTATAGTAGCCCCTAAGTATTTGATACTTGTTCGGTTGCTAAGATTAGTAACTCGAAACAGGAGTTACATAATAAATAGAGACTAGTTGAGGAGAAGTGACGATGAGTGTTGGAAGTAGTTCCAAGATTGATATAATCATCATCACACACTCCCTATAATTTCGGGATTAGTGTTAAACCTAAATAAATGTTATTTGGCATTTGCGTTGAGCATGAACATGATTTGATCATGTTTATTGCAATACGGTTATTCATTTAAAGTCAGAGAATAATTCTTGTTCTGTTTAAATGAATAAACCCTTCAATGGTCATACACCCAATAAAAATAGTTTGTTGGATCTCGATCATAGTGATACACATATTCATAATATTGATGCCAAGAGATGCAAAGTTAATAATGATAGTGCAACTTATTTGTGGCACTGTCGTTTGGGTCATATCAGTGTAAAGCACATGAAGAAACTCCATAAAGATGGATTTTCGGAATTACTCGGTTATGAATCATTTGATGCTTGCGAACCGTGCCTCATGGGCAAGATGACTAAAACGCCGTTCTCTGGAACAATGGAACGAGCTACTGACTTGTTGGAAATAATACATACCGATGTATACGGTCCAATGAGTGTTGATGCTCGTGGCGGGTATTGTTATTTTCTGACCTTCACAGATGATTCGAGCAGATATGAGTATATCTACTTGATGAAACATAAGTCTGAAATATTTGAAAAGTTCAAAGAATTTCAGAGTGAAGTGGAAAATCATCGTAACAAGAAAATAAAGTTTTTGCGATCTGATCACGGAGACGAGTATTTGAGTTATGAGTTTGGTCTTCAATTAAAACAATGTGGAATAGTTTCACAAACTCATGCCACCTGGAACACCACAGCGTAATCGTGTGCCCGAACATCATAACCACACTTTATTAGATATAGTTCGATCTATGATGTCTCTTACCGATTTACCATTATCATTTTGGGGTTATGCATTAAAGACAGTCGCATTCACTTTAAATAGGGCACCATCTAAATCCGTTGAGACGACACCGTATGAACTATGGTTTAGCAGTAAACCTAAGATGTCGTTTCTTAAAGTTTGGAGTTGTGATGCTTATGTGAAAAAAGGTTTCAACCTGATAAGCTCGAACCCAAATCGGAGAAGTGCGTCTTCATAGAATACCCAAAGGAAACTATTGGGTACACCTTCTATCACAGATCCAAAGGCAAAACATTCGTTGCTAAGAATGGATCCTTTCTAGAGAAGGTGTTTCTCTGGAAAGAAGTGAGTGGGAGGAAAGTAGAGCTTGATAAGGTAATTTGTACCGTCTCCCGAATTGGAAAGTAGTTCATCACAGAAATCAGTTCCAGTGATTCCTACACCAATTAGTGAGGAAGCTAATGATGATGATCATGAAACTTTAGATTAAGTTACTACAAAACCTCGTAGGTCTTCCAAAGTACAGTCCGCACCAGAGTGGTACGGTAATCCTATTCTGTAAGTCATGTTACTAGACCATGATAAACCTATGAACTATGAGGAAGCGATGATGAGCCCAGATTCCGCAAAATGGCTTGAAGCCATGAAATCTGAGATGGGATCCATGTATGAGAACAAAGTGTGGACTTTGATTGACTTGCTCGATGATTGGTGAGTCATTAAGAATAAATGGATCTTCAAGAGGAAGACGGACGCTGATAGTAGTGTTACTATCTACAAAGCTCGACTTATCACAAAAAGGTTTTCGACAAGTTCAAAGTGTTGACTACAATGAGATTTTCTCAACTGTAGCGATGCTTAAGTTTGTCCGAATCATGTTAGCAATTGCCACATTTTATGAAATCTGGCAAATGGATGTCAAAACTGCATTCCCTAATGGTTTTCTTAAAGAAGAGTTGTATATGATGCAACCAGAAGGTTTTGTGAATCCTAAAGGTGCTAACAAAATGTGCAAGCTCCAGCGATCCATCTATGGACTGGTGCAAGCATCTTAGAGTTGGAATATACGCTTTGATAAGTTGATCAAAGCATATAGTTTTATACAGACTTGCGGTGAAGTCTGTATTTACAATAAAGTGAGTGGGAGCACTACCGCCTTTCTGATAAATATATGTGAGTAACATATTTTTGATCAGAAATGATGTAGAATTTTTCTGGAAAGCATAAGGAGTATTTGAAAGGAGTTCTTTAAAAGAAAGACCTCAGTAAAGCTACTTACATATTGAGCATCAAGATCTATTGAGATAGATCAAGACGCTTGATAAGTTTTTCAATAAGTACATACCTTGTCAAGATTTTGAAATAGTTCAAAATGGAACAGTCAAAGAAAAGAGTTATTGCATGTGTTGCAAAGGTGTGAAATTGAGTAAGACTCAAATCCCGACCATGACAGAAAATAGAAAAGAGAATGAAAGTCATTCCCTATGCCTCAGTCATAGGTTCTATAAAGTATGCTATGCTATGTACCAGACCTATTGTATACCTTGCTCTGAATTAGGCAAGGGAGTACAATAGTGATCTAGGAGTAGATCACTGGACATTGGTCAAGAATATCCTTAGTGAGGACTAAGGAAATGTTTCTCGATTATGGAGGTGATAAAAGAGCCCGTCGTAAAGAGTTACATCGGTGCAAGCTTTCACGCCGATCCAGATGACTCTAAGTCTCAATCTGGATACATATTGAAAGTGGGAGAAATTAGCTAGAGTAGCTCCGTGCAGAGCATTGTAGACATAGAATATTTGCAAAATACATACGACTCTGAATGTGACAGACCCGTTGACTAAGCTTCTGTCACGAGCAAAACATGATCACACCTTAGTACTCTTTGGGTGTTAATCACATAGCAATGTGAACTTGATATTGACTCTAGTAAACCTTTTGGGTGTTGGTCACATGGCGATGTGAACTATGGGTGTTAATCACATGCAGATGTGAACATTAGTGTTAAATCACATGGTGATGTGAACTAGATTATTGAATCTAGTGCAAGTGGGAGACTAAAGGAAATATGCCCTAGAGGCAATAATAAAGTTATTATTTATTTCCTTATATCATGATAAATGTTTATTATTCATGCTAGAATTGTATTAACCGGAAACATGATACATGTGTGAATACATATACAAATATATTGTCACTAGTATGCCTCTACTAGACTAGCTCATTAATCAAAGATGGTTATGTTTCCTAACCATAGACATGAGTTGTTATTTGATTAACGGGATCACATCATTAGTAGAATGATATGATTGACATGACCCATTCTGTTAGCTTAGCACTTGATCGTTTAGTATGTTGCTATTACTTTCTTCATGACTTATACATGTTCCTACACCTATGAGATTATGCAACTCCCGTTTATCGGAGGAACACTTTGTGTGCTACCAAACGTCACAACGTAACTGGGTGATTATAAAGGAGCTCTACAGGTGTCTCCAAAGGTACATGTTGAGTTGGCGTATTTCGAGATTAGGTTTTGTCACTTCGATTATCGGAGAGGTATCTCTAGGCCCTCTCGGTAATGCACATCACTATAAGCCTTGCAAGCAATGTAGCTAATGAGTTAGTTGCGAGATGATGCATTACATAATGAGTAAAGAGACTTGCCGGTAACGAGATTGAACTAGGTATTGAGATACGGACGATCGAATCTCGGGCAAGTAACATACCGATGACAAAGGGAACAACGTATGTTGTTATGCGGTTTGACTGATAAAGATCTGCGTAGAATATGTAGGAGCCAATATGAGCATCCAGGTTCCGCTATTGGTTATTAATCGGAAACGTGTCTCGATCATGTATACATAGTTCTCGAACCCGTAGGGTCCGCACGCTTAAGGTTTCGATGACAGTTATATTATGAGTTTATGAGTTTTTATGTACCGAAAGAGTTCGGAGTCCCGGATGAGATCGGGGACATGATGAGGAGTCTCGAAATGGTCGAGACGTAAAGATCGATATATTGGACGACTATATTCGGACACCGGAGGTGTTCCGGGTAGTTTCGGAGAAAACCGGAGTGCCGGAGGGGTTACCGGAACCCCCCGGGGAAGTATTGGGCCTTAGTGGGCTTTAGGGAAGAGAGAGGGCAGCAGTCCAGGAGGTGGTGCGCCCCCTCCCATGAGGGGTACGAATTGGACTAGGGGAGGGGGGCGCACCCCCCTTTCTTTCTCCTCTTTCCCTCTCTTTCCTTCCCCCTTCCCTCTTCCTAGTTGGACTAGGGAAGGGGAGTCCTACTCCTACTAGGAGGAGGACTTCCCCTCTCCTTGGTGCGCCCTCCTCCTTGGCCGGCCGCCTCCCCCTAGCTCCTTTATATACGGGGGCAAGGGGGCACCCCAAAGACACAACAATTGATCTCTTGATCTCTTAGCCGTGTGCGGTGCCCCCCTCCACCATAGTCCTCCTCGATAATATTGTAGCGGTGCTTAGGTGAAGCCCTGCGACGGTAGAACATCAAGATCGTCACCACGCCGTCGTGCTGACGGAACTCTTCTCCGACATTCTGCCGGATCGGAGTACGGAGATCGTCATCGAGCTGAACGTGTGCTAGAACTCGGAGGTGTCGTAGTTTCGTTGCTTGATCGATCGGGCCGTGAAGACGTACGACTACATCAACCGTGTTGTTCTAACGCTTCCGCTTTCGGTCTACGAGGGTACGTGGACAACACTCTCCCCTCTCGTTGCTATGCATCACCATTATCTTGCGTGTGCGTAGTTTTTTTTGAAATTACTACGTTACCCAACATTTTTCCCATAAATTATCTTTCTAGCGCCAGTAGAAGGGCCCCAACCGACCTTCGAGGAGGGCACGAGATACCTGCCGCACCAGGGGGTGCCCGGCGCGCCCTGGTGGGTTGTGGTCACCGTGGGCTCCCGTTTGCGTTGATTCCACCTCCCAAAAATCATAAATATTCCAAAATAATTCTTTGTAAATTTTTATCGCGTTTGGACTTCGTTTGATATGAATTTTATGTGAAACAAAAAACACGCAACAAATTGGAACTGGCACTGGGCACTGGATCAATATGTTAGTCCAAAAAAATCATATAAAATGTTGCCAAAAGTGTATCAGTAGGCCAGTGCGAGCGACCACCGTAGCGGCGTACACGACGCACGTGCGTATGGCCTGAGGCATCGTTTGGCAACCGATCCCGTCAGAGAGACGATGAAGATGCTGATGAAGTAGACATGCACGTTGTAGATGACGAACCGCGGCGAGCGACGCAAGCTGATTTAAGATTGGAAAACCAAAAAAGAACCGCCGATCAAGATGTCCAACGAGAGAGAAAATTCAGATCAAGAAATCGGAAAAAAGACTCTCTAGGGCAGCCGGTCAACACAACCGAAGAACGAACCCTAGGTACAGGTGAAGCGGCCCTCGGTGGCGATCATGGAGGTCGACCGCCCTGGGGCGGCGCGGTGCGGAAGCGGCGACGACGACTACAGTTGTTGATCGAGGTTAGGCTGGAACCATGTAGGAATGTATAGAGAGAGATTGGTGGAATCGATTGTTGTATTGCTTGAGCCTCGTGGGCGTATATATAGGAGTGGAGTACATGATCAACTTGAAGTACAAGACAAGTCAGAACAAATCCTAGTCTATCTCATATTTCCTAACTGATCATGATACTCAACAATGCTAAATCCAACGTTGTTACTTCTAGTTGTTCTATTGATTCCACTTGATTTTCTTAGCCAAGTTATTCACTTGAGCAAGAAAATAATTTATTTAAAGGGATCATAGAAAATGGTGTCTACAAGAGCCTTGTCGGGAGTAAGCAGTTTGATGAGATTGTTCGCAAGCAAGGATGCCAGCGGAAGAATTAAGGTGTTGGTTTTGAATGAAAGATCAATGTAATGGAGTTGAGTGGGAAGAAGATCAATACTCCAAGACGAAGTTTGTTCCTCAACAAAGGAAGTATGGCACTACTTCTTTCAAGGGGACACAAGCTCGAGATGATAAATAACGAAAACGTGGACATCCATATCGACCCCTATACTCACACGAATGATATTTGAGTGAACATTTGGTTATCATATGTTATTTCTTTTGCTTCGCGGTACTTTACAAAACCCGAGATGAGATATATCAGTATTCTCGTGAGACAAACTCATGCTCACTAATACCGGGCTCCTTGTTATCGGTTTTGTTCTCTTTTCTCCTTCTCGTGTTTCGGCCCCCCGTGATCAATTCGCGCCGTGTCTAGCCACACGATAATGGATGCTGTCACACCGAGAGGGCCCTAAGAATATCTCTCCATCGTTAGAGGAGCAAATCCCAGTCTCGAGCTATCTACTCCCTTGTCATACGTTTTCATGAGCCCGTAATTTCCTGTCATGATCATCCTATTACAGATGACGTTGGAACAACCCAAAGCGCATCGTCCTGTATGGAGTGGATACTCTCATGTTTTAAGGAATCATACATACGTTAACTCATGTGTTATGGGTTGTAGACATCGTATAACAAACACTATGAGTCAATTCAACATGAATGTTTTTCCAACACCGTGCTCTCAAATGTTACTGGCATTATGGTCATGCCCATGATTAGGAAAACAAAATCGTCAATCAACACTTTGAGCTAGTCCTAGAGGCAAGACTAGGAATCTTATTTTACCGTTTATGACTCTACACGTGCTCATGAATTTCCCTCCAAATCGCATATTCGAGAACCATAGCAGTTATAATATAGAATACAAATATTAACCATAAACCTGAAAATAAATAGTAACACAATTATTATTGCCTCAAGAGCATATTTCCAACACTGCATGGTTCCCAGTGATGAGCGAGATCAAGATTGCTCCCAAATGTTTTGCATCTTATCAAATTCACCACATCGGAAAGGACCAAAATCAGATGGCTCATGAGCTGACAGCTCATGCCAGATTAAGGGAAGATGAAATATTAATATCTTAATAACCAGCGTTCCTGAGGAGCTTCGAAACTTGTGTATTCTAAATATTCTCCTGCTCCTTCGGTAACTTTGTTACTCTTCCCCTCATAAAGAAAAGAAAAAGACAGGTAATCTATCTACCTATTAATACAATATGCTCTCTAACTTTGAAGCTTTGTCATTCGATTGAGGTGTTTAGTTTTGAATTTGGTTCACGAATTTAAATCGGTCAATGGTTTTGATTGAGATTATTTTGAATTTGATTCATGATTTTCATTCAATTGT
Organism: Triticum aestivum; assembly: GCF_018294505.1. Taxonomy (NCBI): domain Eukaryota; kingdom Viridiplantae; phylum Streptophyta; class Magnoliopsida; order Poales; family Poaceae; genus Triticum; species Triticum aestivum. Next base: position 447,518,214 of record NC_057801.1, read on the forward strand.
GGTGTTTAATTTCAGATGTTTCATAATTTTAACTGGGTTAACGATCTTGACTGAGGTGTCCACATTTGGATTTCGTTCATGATTTCGACCCAGGTAATTATTTCTCAAATCAATCAATAACAACGAGCATACCAAAAAAGTATCAACAATCAACCTATTAAACACATGACTCCCGCGAACTCTCTCATCACCTGGCAAAAAAAAAGAAGAATTCGTCAACATGCGACACTGTAACACAAATACAGTACATGCGGCCGCACGTGTTGGAAGCTTTCCCACGTGTATCACCTTGTGGAAGGATCCACTCAAACACCGCATTATAAAAAACATAGCCCATCATCTTCTTCATGCGCCGAACCCAATATATCTCTTTATGAAATTCCAATAACACAAACGGCCCAGCAAAAATACACACATTTTTTTAGGAAGTGCACAAACCTTCTATTAGTACACAAAACCTAAACCTGATATATAAAAAAAGTAAAGCCTACAAATTTCACGAAAAGAAAGTTGAGAGAATCCCAAAATTCGTCTTCCACTACCTCCGCCGTGGCGGACTGTTCAACGGCCAGCCCCATCCCCACATCCGCTCCAAATCCCCACCCCCACCACTAAACCAAAAACCAAGTGTTTCCCCCCCTCTTTCACTCCCTCCCACCACGAAGCTTGTGGAGGTGGAGCCAGCACAGCACCGAAATGGTACCACTCTCCTACGCGCCACCGCTACCGCCGCCGCAGTCGCGACCGAACCCCAGCCCTAGCCACAAGCCCAAGCCCCAGCCGTGCGTGCTTCTCTTCCCCGCCGCCCTCCGCACGGCGGCCGCGGCGGCCGCCATCTCCTTCTCCCTCCTCGCGGGCAACGCCGCGGCTGTGGCGCCGGTGGAGCAGCCCCCGGAGATATGCCGCGGCCAGGACGACGGGAGGGAGGTGGAGGTGAAGGCCGAGGCGGTGACGAACGAGCAGCTCGTGGAGGAGGCGTGGGAGGTGGTCAACGAGGGCTTCCTCCCCGACGCCGGCAGCCGCCCGTGGTCACCGGAGCTGTGGATGGTAAATTTGTCTCGTGATGCGATTCTGTATCACTGTATTTGTTGGTTCACATTACTACAATAAAGTCTCAATGCACACTGTAGCTAGAAGCCCAGAACGCTCACTTCTATCATCAGTGATAGTGAATCTCTCAATTTTAATTTGATGCAGCAACGGAAGCAAGATATTCTTCAAGGCTCAATCAAATCCCGCTCTAGAGCCCACGACATCATCACGAAAATGCTAGCTAGCCTGGGTGATCCATATACAAGATTCCTGTCGTCCTCAGATGTAAGTTATTTATAAGTGGCACTGTTCTATGCCATTGATTTCAGCAAGCGAAACATGGCTCAAACTTGGATTGATGTTTATTGTTTCCCCAATCCACTAAGGTCATTACCTTTTGTCCTTCATGATCCACGTATCCATTTTACATCTTTTGTTAGATAATAATGACATAGAAGCTCTCCCCGGGCCATTTTGCATGTTACTAGCATGCCACGAGCACTTGAGTTCCATGATATCGTCAAGTACATGTGCGAAAGTTGATGTAAACTAGATCTACTGTTTCCTCTTGGATCTCAGGCAAAAAATATTTCATTTCTTTCTGCACTGGAAGTCATAGTGTCATGCATGCTGATCTTCAAAGAGTTCTCTAGATCAGCATGAGTTGGACTACACTTGAGAATACCATCTGACTTGGACTTCCACTCTCTGTTGTTGTTTTGTATGTTTGGTACATGGTACACACTCTGGCGGTCTGGCCTAACGAACCTACATCTGGAGACTGTAGCAATGCGATGCCATCTTTATTAGCTAGTACAGATCGGTTAGATACTAGGCTGTCCTAAGCATATATATATATATATATATGCCTGTACCTGCCCCTTGTAAACACAACGAAAAAGCAATTCAAATAAAAAGAAGCCAGGAGCGACACGCTCCTGTAGCTATCACCAAAATCAGTTTTCGTCTGTACTAGTTTACGTTCGCAAGTTTACGAGAGTTCCGTCGAGGGAGTCACCCCGTCGATCCAAGATCAAATCGATCCTGTGTAGTACAAGTCGCCGGCAAGTACAACCTAGCTAGCTACTATCAATTAAGCTGCCTGCTTGGTTGCTTGTTGAAGCTAGCTTGCACGTACAGGTTGCTCCTGGTTGATTTGTTCTAGCGTTCAAAAGCTAACAATTGGTATCAGAGCAAGTCAGCAACAAGTGGTGGCGGAACGGGCGGCGCCAATGTACAGGCGCATCGCAACATCCCCATCCAGTACCCGATGCTCACCGACGCCAACTACGGCGTGTGGGCGGTGAAGATGAAGATCATTCTCCGAACCCTTCGAGTGTGGGAGGCCATTACGGACGACGACGTCGACAAGGAGTGCGACGAAGGTGCCATGGCCGCCATAGCCCAGTCTGTGCCGGATTCCGTGCTGATGACATTGGCGGAGTTCGAGACAGCAAGAGAGGCGTGGAACGCACTCAAAGAGATGAGGATCGGAGAAGATCGCGTCACCAAGGCTCGGGCACAAGTGCTGAAGCGCCAATTTCACAAGTTGCAGATGGAGGAAACTGAATCGGTGAACGACTATGCCATGCGTCTGACTACATTGGTGGGAGAGATCCGCGCGCTTGGTGCAAAGCTCGAGGAGACCGAGATTGTGGAGAAGTTTTTCAGTTCGGTGACTGATAAATTCACGTACATCATTGGCACGCTCGAGCAGCTTTACGACATCGACGACATGACCATAACGGAGGCGATCGGACGCTTGCGGACATGGGAAGAGAATGCTCGTGGTTGTCGGAAAGGCAAAGGAGGAGGTGGTGACCAACTCATGTACTCGCGCACAGATTGGGAGTCCCCAAGTAGCAAAGGAAGGCACAACGTTGGCGAAGGCTCAAGCAACGCGAAGCGCGGCGGACAAACCAGAAAAGGCAAAGGAAAAGGCAAGCCACAAGGTCGTGGTAAGGCAAACCGATCTAAAGAGTGGAAGCCAAGGAACTTGGATATGTCTGAGGTCAAGTGCTATAACTGCAACGAGATGGGTCACTTTGCGAAGGATTGTCCGGAGCCTAACAAGCGGGAGATCAAGGCAAATTTGGCGAAGCAGGAAGACGAACGTCCAGGTCTTCTGATGGCCGAAGTTTGTGATCTCGTCCAAACGGCGGTTGTGAAACTAAACCGGAAGGTGCTACTTCATGAGAAAAAAGTAACACCAAAGTTATCCGGAAACCAGAACATGTCATGGTATCTAGACATGGGTGCCAGTAACCACATGACGGGGTGCAAGGAGAAGTTCCTCGAGCTGGAATATGATGTTCCAGGCTCGGTCAAGTTCGGTGATGGTTCAAATGTGGAGATTTGCGGGCAAGGCTCTGTCCTCTTCGAGGGTCTCACAGGAGAACATGGCATACTCACCGGAGTGTACTACATCCCAAGGCTTCGCAACAACATCATCTCTATCGGGAAACTTGACGAGAATGGATGCAAGGTGAATATCGAGAACGGAGTGATGACGATCTTCGACAACCTCCGAAACGTGCTAGTGCGTGTGAATCGCACGCGGAACAGGCTCTATATTCTCAACCTTGATCAATCTCAACCGGAGTGTTGGCTCGCCAAGAGTGATGATGATTCATGGTTATGGCATGCTAGATTTGGACACGTTAACTTCTACGCCTTGAAGAAGATGTCGAAGATGGAGATGGTATCTGGGATGCCGTTTATCGACCATGTTGATCGAGTATGTGATGGGTGCTTGGTTGGAAAACAGCACCGCAGGCCATTCCCTGCTCAGTCTACCTATCGTGCAAGTGATGCACTCGAGCTGCTCCATGGTGATCTATGTGGCCCTATCACCCCAGCAACTCACGGAGGAAAGAAGTACTTCTTCCTTGTGGTAGATGACTACTCGAGATATATGTGGGTCGTTCTCCTACGATCTAAAGATGAGGCGTTTGAAGCGTTCAAGAAGCTGAAGGCTGCAACGGAGATGGAACACAAGCTGAAGGTTCGCGCTCTACGGACAGATCGTGGCGGAGAGTTTACGTCGAACGAGTTCAATGACTACTGCGAGAAGATTGGCATAAAGAGGTTCCTGACGGCACCTTATACGCCACAGCAGAACGGGGTTGTTGAAAGGCGCAATCGAACCGTCGTTGACATGGCGAGAAGTTTACTCAAGAGCAAGAACTTGCCGGGGACTTTTTGGGGAGAAGCTCTCTCGACGGCGGTCTATCTTCTCAATCGGGCTCCAATGAAGGCGGTGATCGGCAAGACTCCGTATGAAGCAATTTACGGACGAAAGCCGAATGTGTCTCATCTACGGACGTTTGAGTGTGTGGCGCATGTGAAGACGGCGGAGCCGCATCTCTCAAAGCTTGCCGATCGCAGCACCAAGATGGTGTTCATCGGATACGAGAGGAGTTTCGGCACCAAGGCATACCGCTTCTACATCCACGAACCAAGCGTCTACGGATTTCACGCGACGTTGTGTTTGAAGAAAACCAAGCGTGGAATTGGAGCGCAGCAGCCGACGATGCTCCAAACGGTAACATATTCATTGTTGAATTTCCAACTGATGAAGATGCAAGGGAGGATGTCCAGGTGGTTGGCAAGACACTCAACCAAGGTGACCGCAATGGCAGTGATCACCATGGTGCCGACACCAACGACGACGTGCATGGGTCGCAAGGTGATAGCAACAACGACGCGCAAGACACGGGTAGAGATCTCGGCGACGACATCGACAACGAGGCGCATAGTGATGATGACAATCAAGATGATGGTCACGATCACGACGACTACGCTGACGACGCGGATGCCAACGACCCGGCATCTACCACGCCCGAGACTCAACGGTCTTCCTCAAGTGCATCGACGCCGTCACAATTTGTGTCACCCCCTTCGCAAGCCACGACGGATTCTTCCGGGCCTCGTCGCTACAAGCCCCTCAAGAAAGTCTACAAGTATGCAAAGCCAGTTACACTCGAGTACTCCGATTTGTGTTTACTCGGAGTTAAGGAGCCGGCGAACTTCGTAGAGGCGAGCAAAAGTTCAAGTTGGATGCACGCCATGGATGAGGAGATGAAGGCGATCGAGAGCAATGGCACGTGGACTTTGGTAACCCGACCTCCGAACCAAAAGGCCATAGGTTTGAAGTGGGTTTACAAGTTGAAGAAGGACACGAAGGGTGCCATTGTGAAGCACAAGGCAAGACTCGTCGCAAAGGGCTACGTACAACGTCAAGGAGTTGACTATGAGGAGGTGTTTGCACCGGTTGCTCGAATCGAGACGGTGAGAGTGCTCCTAGCTTTGGCAGCACAAGAGGATTGGAAGGTTCATCATATGGATGTGAAATCCGCTTTCCTCAACGGCGACCTCAAAGAAGAAGTGTACGTGGAACTACCCCTCGGCTACGAGAAGAAAGGCGAAGAACGGAAAGTTTACAAGCTCAAGAAGGCACTTTACGGGCTGAAGCAAGCGCCAAGAGCTTGGAACGCAAAGTTAGACCGAAGTTTGGTCTTGCTCGGGTTCAAGATATGTCCCCTCGATGATCCAAATGACAGTCTATCAAGCACCGAAGAACAAGTGAAGGTTAAAGACGTGACCAAGGAGGAGCGCTGGCGTCAAGCTACAGACGAGCCGACGACAGCAAAGACGGTCCCTGAAATGCTACGAGGAACGACGAAAGGAATGCCAACAGTAAAGCATACAAGCAGTCATCGCATTTGGGATCCAGGCCGTAGCGAGGACGTCATGTTTAAGGGGGTGAATATTGGGATTAAACCCGACGTCCGAGTACACGTCTGTGTACGTGTCCGAGTAGTACAACATATAGGATACCGAGTAGGATTGGTATTAGCTAGTATAGATCGGTTAGATACTAGGCTGTCCTACGCATATATATATGCCTGTACCTGCCCCTTGTAAACACAACGAAAAAGCAATTCAAATAAAAAGAAGCCAGGAGAGACACGCTCCTGTAGCTATCACCAAAATCAGTTTTCGTCTGTACTAGTTTACGTTCGCAAGTTTACGGGAGTTCCGTCGAGAGAGTCGCCCCGTCGATCCAAGATCAAATCGATCCTGTGTAGTACAAGTCGCCGGCGAGTACAACCTAGCTAGCTACTATCAATTAAGTTGCCTGCTTGGTTGCTTGTTGAAGCTAGCTTGCACGTACAGGTTGCTCCTGGTTGATTTGTTCTAGCGTTCAAAAGCTAACAATCTTGTGCTCTTTTTCTCCTTTGCTTTCATAGTGTTGTAATACAAAACTCTTGCTTGAATGTTTTTACTAATTGCTGATCTTTGATTGATTTTATTTGGTAATTTTGCATATGTTCAATCAATCTGCTAAAGTTCTCAAAGATGTCAAAGTATGACATGACTGGTATTGGGTTGAACTTACGAGAGATTCCTGATGACAATGGTTCTTTAAGATTGGTGGTATTAGGACTGATACTAGATGGGCCTGCTCACTCTGCTGGTGTTAGACAGGTATCAACTGCTAAGCATTTAGGCTTTTTAATTGATAGTTTGCTTTGCTTTTCTATGGGAATCTTGCTTATACCACAATGTTTTCAAACCGACCATGTTCCGGTTTCTGGTATGTACTTCTTGTACAAAGTTATCTTAGCAGATAGTCAAACTGCATGACCAGTTACATATGGGCAGCATTTGACTATATACTCCCAATTTAAGAATCAAGATGCTGAAATAATGTTGGCTCATGTCTCTGCTTATACCTTATGGAGTAACTAGATCAGTAATGCTTTTTTTTTGTCTTGAAAAGGATGACTAAAGCTTTTAATCTTTTTTGCATGGATTAACCGAACCCTTTCTATTTCATATTTTGTGCTAAGCGCTTCACTATAGAACATAGTATTCTCAGCTTTAGCTTTTTTTATTTCATTCCTAAAAATTGAACGTGTTAAGATATTTGAACAAATGGCAAGTTCTATTTTGACTTTTCTCATTCTCAACATACTAAAGGCATCATTTTTTTAGGGGAAAGCAGCATTTATTTCGGAAAATACACTTTTGGTAATTATTATCAGAGAACACTGTTATTTTAGGCATAGCCGGTCCCAAGCCCGGGTAAAGGAGGAGGGTTGTGATAGGCTTGGCGAGCCAACGTAAAAACTAGCCAGTCCCATAGGTATGAAACCCATTTGAGCGAGAATAGTACTAGGATGGGTGACCTCCTAGGAAGTCCTCGTGAAAGGGTTTCATATCTAAGGGTTGTGATAGGCTTGGCGAGCCAACGTAAAAACTAGCCAGTCTTTTGGGTATGAAACCCATTTGGGCGAGAGTAGTACTAGGATGGGTGACCTCCTGGGAAGTCCTCGTGAAAGGGTTTCATATCTAGCCTACCCCAACTTGTTTGGGATAAAAGGCTTCGTGGATGCATTATCAGAGAACACTGTTATTTTACTGTTGATTGCTGGGAGCCTAGGATTATCCCATGACCTAGTTGGGTATGAAGTTAGATCATATACACACATCACCTAATCCTTCCGGGTCATTTATCTTTATCAGGGTGATGAGCTTATGTCTGTCAATGGTATCGATGTAAGAGGTAAATCTGCATTTGACGTGTCATCGATGCTGCAAGGCCCAAAGGAAACTTTTGTTACAATTAAGGTTTTGAACAATCTTATGAACACTATTAAGAGTCTGTCTGGCATCTCTTTGTGTCCCTTATTTTCAAACTATCTTACTCTTTTTTATAATATTATATATAGGTTAAGCATGGCAACTGTGGTCCTGTTGAGTCAATGAAAGTGCAAAGACAGATGGCTGCTCGCACTCCAATTTTCTATCGTTTGGAGAAAAGAGACAATGAGAATTCATCTGTCGGATATATTCACATTAAAGAGTTCAATGCAGTGGCCAAAAAAGATTTGGTCAGCGGTGTGTTGCTGGTTTGTTCACCCTATCCTCTGTCATTTCTAAATCTGTGCCATTTTTTGTATAACTATGTTTTGCAAATTGCTATCTAGTGTCTAACTCTAGTGAGCTGATTTGCATACATCTAAATATTTAAATTCTTATCCAAATTGAGAACATAACGACAGTTTATAATACTCCCTCCCTTTTTTGCAAACTGAATGTACACGATTGATTGTTTCTGCTCTTTTAGTACCTTTGGCTTGCATGTGATTCTGTTGATACTACAATAATCTTAGTTGTAGTCTTTTAGATATCATTGTTGTTGATTTACAGCAAGATTTGTCCTTTTAACGTTACCTGTCTCTTGCAGCACTGAAACGTCTACAGAATTCAGGTGCCTCCTATTTTGTTTTGGACCTGAGGGACAATCTTGGTGGACTAGTGCAAGTATGCCATTTTTTTCTTTTTCAAATTACGCCCACGCTTCCTAAAGTAGATGTCATTCTAGGATTATGAGCAATATCTAAAGGCATGTATACAAAAGGCTATATTACCGCCCTTCATTAGGTCACTTCTCGCTCTCGGATGGTGTATAGGAACCAAAATTTGAATGCTAGAATGTCCTATCTTTAATCTGCTAGAAGCCCGGAATTAAATTGTGTTTGGTAGGGTATTCTCTTCTTATTGAGGCTCTTGAGTTATTGTGAATTTCTTGAAATAGTTTGAGGCTCGTCACATAGGTTCAGAAATGAACTGCCAAGATATCATCTTTTTTCGATGGGTTATGCTTACACGGTCTGATGTTATGTTTATCTTGAAGGCTGGAATAGAGATTGCAAAGCTCTTCTTGAACAAAGGAGACACGGTATGGAACTTTACTTCTTTATTTTTAACTTGTGCTTTCTTTTCTGCAATCATTACAAAATTGGTGCATATGTTTTATTTTCATGTCAAAATGGTGCTAGATCATTGGTTATGGCTTTAACAGCTTTGCTTTTACCCACATGACTAGTCAAAGTAAATTCTGTTGGGGATTTTCTGAAATAAAGGGAAAGTAGAGGAAATTTTGGAGTGAACTGGATTTTCCTATGTATGCCTGGAATGAATGAATGCTTAGGATTGCTTTGAAGTTCCTATGGAATGACCCATTATAGAGGAAATTTGGGTAAAAACAACGGCCCGCTTGGGACTTTGGAAATATTAGAAGCGGGATTAGGAGAAACACAATAATTGCTCCCTCCGTCCCATAATATAAGAAAGTTTTTGACACTACACTAGTGTTAAAAACGTTCTTATATTATGGGACGGAGGGAGTAGATGTCAATTCTACTGGGTTCCTAGAGGAAATGAAGACACAGAAATGTACAAGATAGCTATTTGGATGCTCTACATGCATTCTTTACAGTAATATCATTTTTGTTACAGAGAGAAGATGAACCATGGCTAGGTTTTGAGATCTTATGGGTTTCAACTTTAGCCTACCCCAACTTGTTTGGGATTGAAAGGCTTTGTTGTTGTTGTAGAGAGAAGATGTGTGAGAAAGAGCAGTCATGCTTTAAAATGGGGCTTGAGCTGAGCTCATATTAACTATCCTCCAATATGTTGAAGAGAGGAAGGGTTTCCATTGTAGTTCGTTGGTCCATTCCGACATTCCAAAGGCTGTTATGGAAAGAAAAAAAAATCCACTCTCCAGATTCTTGTATGCTTTGGAACAGCCATTTGAAACCGTTCATTTGGTTTTGTTTCCCATAGGATTTCACTATTCCTGCGGTTTCCTTGGTCTGGTGTTCTCCAATTCAAGTATTCTGAAGCTGGCCTTAAAATCTTATGGAACTTTTGTGTCCATTTGAATACAAGCTTACTTTCCATGAAATAGTAACTCAGGAATCTTCTATATCTAAATAGCTAGCCCCCACTAACATATTTCTCCCAACATGCAAGCATGCTACCTCATCATTCAATATGCAAGGGAAAAGGCCCTCCTCAACATGCAAACATGCATGCATGGAAATTCCATTCTATAATGCTATTTACATTTAATTCTTATATTAGTTTAAAAATTACTATTTAAAATATTCATTTTCCATATAGCCAAAACCTCATTGAAATATTGCAAAACAGTCCGGCAACAACGTGCAGGGCATCATCTAGTTAAGTACAATGCATGTGCCAGATGCTTTAATCTTGGTTGGGACATGGTCATGGAAGCAACTGATCGTGCTAGTTTTTCGTTGATGTTGACTAATGATTTGAAATTCTAAACTAATTCCGCAGTTCAAAATATATTAACAACATGAAGAGGTTGTTACCATCACCACCGCCACCGTGATTCATATTTTCAATTAATAAAAATCATGCGCTCATTTAGCAGCGTGTGGTTTTGTTGGGTTACTAGTTTTAATTTTGATGTTTGTATCGTGCATACAAGGGAAAATGCATATATTCTACCGGTGGGAGGAATTGAATGGTGTCATTTGGCCCATGAACCAGCCATTTTTACATAGCAATCAGTAGCTACCAGTACACCAGTTAAATAGTGATCACCGCTGGTTTAGGTCCTGATGTTTTTCCGCTGGTCACCAGCCTAACTGTAATGCAGGCTCTCTATGGAAAAAAAATCTCATTCTTGAGCAGTTGGTAACATTTATCTGTTGAAGTGTATATATGGATTGCCTGGCGCTTTCCATCAGTTCGGACTTTTGGTTGTGTTGGCTAGCGCATGAATCTTAACATGCTATCAGAGTCCAAGGTCTTGAGTTCAAGTCCTGGCTTTGCGATTTATCCAAAAATTGTTGATGCCCCCTTTGTGTCCATGTATAGGTGTATATATGGATTGCCTGGTTCATGAAGCTTAACATAGTATCAGAGCCCAAGGTCTTGAGTTCAAGTACTGGCTTTCGCAATTTATCCAAAAATTGATACATCCGTATCTAGAAAAATTAAGACAAGTTGGGACGGAAGTAATACCTGCTAATCTTAACAGACCAATAGTTAGTTAAAAAGCCAATGCATATGGGCTTCTAGTTAGTAGTTACCTGTTAGAGTACGTAATGGGCCTAATGGCCTGGGCTGGTGGTATAGCCCGTTAGTCTTAGGGTTAATTAGAGATAAGGGTCGCTTGCTTAGTAAGCCTTGCTTGGGAGTCAAGTAAGCCTCTCTAAATAAAGAGAGGAGATGTATCAATCGAATCAAGCAAGAATTAAGAAGGAAATCCCTTCCCTCTTGCCCGGCCGTGGGCAAAAGGCTCCCGGCCGGCCCTCTCGCGCCCTCCTTCTAGCAGCGCCATAACATTACCATTCTTCATATGCTTTCGATAAAGACTGTTAAAAGTCAAAAAGTCTTTCTTTACATAGTAGTAAGTTTGAGAGCGTCATGTATTGAATTGCTTAAAGCATTTCTATTTATAGTTTCATGTTCTTAACTAAACTTTGGTAGTGAAACATAAATGCCCTTAACGGATTGTTTTTCAGGTCATTTATACTACTGGCCGGGATCGTCAAGTCCAAAATACAATTGTTGCTGACAGTGGACCTTTGGTTACAACTCCTGTGATGGTATGTTTTAATGATGGTGATGTACCTATTTCGAAATGCTTCAAGAGTTAGTAGTACAAAGATATCTCAAGCAGATACACTTCTCCACTGTTTTGTTGAACCGTGTAAGTGTGAATACAGCATTTACCCACACATTCCTCGGTCCTTACCACATTAAAGTTGTTAAGCAGCTTCAGCTGGCTAATTCAATGTTAACACTTTCCTATAATAAACTTGACAATGTGAGTATCCTTGAGTTACAGATTATTTCCTGATTTAACTGTGTCCATACTTCATGGGTCTTCTTACTTCACACTTTTAATCAGATCAATACTATAAATAAATGGTTTATTGCAGATTCAGTTTTATGTTGTAGCAAGTCCCCTAGTTAACTTGTTGCTTACAGAAATTTAGTAGGTCATGCCATATAGGAGTATTTATTATGGTGCAGTCAGATCTCCAGACTCATTTGTATCTCACTTGTCCATCCGCACCTTATGACACACAGGTACTGGTGAACAATAGGACAGCGAGTGCCAGCGAAATAGTAAGTAATTTTTTTCTCACTGGTAGTATAAAAGATCATAGTAGTAGGATCTCACCAAGTTAAGGATAATTTATAGGTTGCTTCAGCACTTCATGACAATTGCAAAGCCGTTCTTGTTGGCGAAAGGACTTTTGGCAAGGTTTAAAGTTTGAACCACCTGAAATAGCAGATCATATGTCAATCCCTGCTGTGACCAACAGGCTTATAGTATGCCCGTTCTCATATGTAACTCAAGTGTCTATGATATTGCAGGGCTTAATCCAGTCTGTATTTGAACTTCATGATGGTTCTGGTATTGTCGTCACAGTTGGCAAATATGTCACGCCAAATCACAAAGACATCAATGGAGATGGAATAGAACCAGACTACCGCCGTCTTCCTGGTGCTGTTCACGTTCACCAGATTTTCATTTTGTTACACCTGACATGCAACGTACTTTACTACTTCGGCTGAATGTACTTTTGTGACAGATCTCAATGAAGCCAGAGATTATCTTATGCGTTGCCAAAGCAAGAAATTAAATTGAGGTGAAGTGCTTCATTACAAAGCTTCTTACGCAGTAAGAAAAACTATTTATCCTTGCATATTTAGCTCTTCATGCTATAATAAAGAAAAACGATGCACTTGACTGTTCGTAGCAATATGCTAATCCAGCTGGTCTGAGTTTGACTGCTTGCACTATTTCACATCAGTACTTGTAATTTTATATCTCAATTAGTTTCACAAAACATTGTCTAAAATATTTTCATGGGTAAATCATAGGGATTCACACACTGGCTATTCATAAGTTTTGGAGCCACATGTGCTCACACTGGCCTTGCACTGCGCAGAAATACTGGCCTGGCCTATGATTCTCCACTTGGTGTTTATGATATGTTTCCATCTCATAAAATGTCTCTTTTGACTTGCAAGCTACTGAGTATGGACCTAATGGTCAAATGTACTCCCTCCGTAAACTAATATAAGAGCATTTAGATCAGTATTTTAGTTATCTAAACGCTCTTATATTAGTTTACTGAGGGAGTAGCTAGCTGTCATAATACTTGGAATTTCTCTCCTTTGCAGGCAACACGTTAGAAGTATGGAACGGAGGTTATGCCCGGGAGAATTGTACAGCGAAGAATGAACTCTCCCTGGTGAGGCGAGACCGCAAGCTCTACATCGAAGCATTAATGTAGGCTTCTGCAGAAATCAGAGTGAGCATGTCCTTGCATTCTCACCGGTTCCGCAGCTCGGTAGAGAAAGGAAAGGAGAGAGCCCTTGGATTGCATTGGCTTCTGCTGAATATACCCAGCACCAGTATGTAAATAACCTGTGATCCGTGTGCAACCAGTGGCATTCGTTATATAAAGAAGTCCAACAGTAGCTCTAATCCAAGCATTTTGCCAAGACAACACTATCTTAGAGCAACGGTAGCAGATCCCCCAAAAAGGCAGCCTCCGAAATCGTTTTGGAGTGCACTCTAAATTTTACAGGACACATTTGAAGTATGGAGAAACAAAAAACTAGTCCTGTGGGCTGTGGCAATCTTGGACACACGCATCAGGCATGGCAACAAGATTCTAGTTGGGCGGTACCTCTGGACAAATACATTCCCATGTTACAAACTTCTTTGCCTTGAGGATAAGGCGCAACTCAAGATGATGATAGTCTATCATGTCTCAAACTCATCTGAAGATTCACTTCTACCTGAAGAAACACAACACTAGCATTGAGTGGAACAAAATGCTCCAGAGAATGAGCGACTGAGACGAGCCAAGGCGACTTAAGTGAAAGATGTGCGGCTTTACATTCTTTTGCTGACACCCTTTTCCCGGAACATCAACGTTTACTTCTAGCTATGCAGGCTCTAGTTACCATTGTAATATCTCTTTTCCCTACTTAGAGCATTACTAGTAGAGCCCTCAAACCCCTGAAAATAACCGCTTTTTTACAGTTTTCGCCGAAAAAACGCCGTAGACTAGAACCTCTAAACCCTCAAACCCGTAAAAAAATTTAGAGGTCCAACCCTCGAACGACTTTGCAATCTGTAGAAGTAGGGGTTGAGGGGAAAATCTCCCCCCAACCCGCACTCCTCGTCGCACTCCTCCTCATCGCGCGGGAGCCAACCGCTCCTTCTCCGCTCCCGCCGCCTCCCGCCGCGCCGGCCATGGAAGGCCCCAGCGTCGCCAAGCCCCCGCCCGCCGCTCCCGCCCCGCTCGCCCCGGCGCCCGCCCCCGCCCCCGCCCCCGCCCCCGCCCAACCGACCGTCGCCGACGTGGTGGCGGCGACCCACGTCGGGGCGAAGCGGCGGCGGGCGGGCCTCGCGGCGCCTCCTCCCGCCTCCCAGCCTCCCGCCCCGGCCCCCGTCTCCGCCCCGGCGCCTGCCCCCGCCACGGCCCCGGCGCCCGCCCCCAAGAAGAGCCGGCTGAAGGCGGCCGGCCGTGGGCCTCGAGGGGCCGCCAAGGTCGTCGGCTCGTCCCCGGCCGTGAAGAAGCCGCGGAAGAAGCCCGCCGCCGCGGCCGTGGCCCCGCCCGCCACCGTCGCCGAACCTCCTCCCGCCGCGCACGAGGTGCTCGAGGAAATGGCAACCCCATCCTCGTTCATGGACCTCCTCCAAAACGCGGAGGTGGACCCAAGAAGTCGGCAATGCTAAGGATGGACGATAGTGAAGATGAGGAGGAGAGGAACGTGGGCAAGCCCGAGGGAAACAAGAAGGGCAAGCTAAGGGTGAAGATGGAAGAAGAGGCGTCAAGCCTAAGGGAGAAGATGGACCACATGATGAAGGCAAGAAAGGAATTGACAACGAAGACATTGGAGACGAAGCTTCTTATCACCGAGAAGAAGAAAGAGGTCAAGCTTGCACAAGTTGAAGCAAAGCGTGAAAAAGCAAAGCGCAAGGCCAAGTTGGAGGAGAGGATGATCAAGCTCAAAGAGGCAAAGGTATGGAAAGAACTCATGGTGGAAGAGAAAGAGCACATGATGATGTCCAAAAAGGACATGGATCAAGACCAATTGCAATGGTGGAAGGACTACAAGGAGGACATCGCGGAGAGGAAGAGGATGTTCCGTGTTGCGTCCTCTACTTTTCGAGGTGACACTCCGATGAGTAGTTGTGGTGATGGCGGTGTGTACGACTCCACCGGTGCCGATGGAGATGCTTGATGGAGCCCGCTTGTGGTCTAGGAGATGGCGCCGAGGTGCAACTTTTGGTGATGGTGCCGATGAGAGGAGGAAGATGATGATTTTGTGATGTAAACTATTAAACCATGCATCAATGATTGTCATTTGGTAGTTTGTTTGGAAGTTGATTGTGTTCTTGTTGTCATAAATTGTGAGTTCTCAAATGATAGATTTAAAGATTGGGGTTGAGGCAAAGACTAGAACCCTCAAATCCAACCCTTAAAGCAGCTTACGGGTTGGGTTTGAGGGTTCTAGTATTTGCCCCTATTTTTCAACCCTTAAAAGTGTCAAAAAGTGGCACTTCTCAACCCTTAAAAGTGCTTTAAGGATTTGAGGGTTTGAGGGTTCTACTAGTAATGCTCTTAGAGCATTACTAGTAGAGCCCTCAAATCCTCAAACCCTTAAAAATAACTGCTTTTTTACAGTTTTTGTCGAAAAAAAGCCGTAGACTAGAACCCCTTAACCCTCAAACCCTCAAAAAATTTTAAAGGTCCAACCCTCAAACCCTCTCCCAATCCTCAAAAGTAAGGGCTGGGGAGCAAAACCTACCCCAACCCTCATTTGGCGGTTATCCTCGTGCGGGAGGGAAAAATCCTCCCAACTCCCGCGCCCACGCCCGCGACCGCCGCTGCTAGTCGCCCCAATCGCCGGTGGCCACCCCGTCGACCTCCCGCGCGCAACGACAACGTCGTTCATGAGGAATATTCCGTTATAAGGGTTGGGTTTGAGGGTTCTAATCTTTGCCCCTGTTTTTCAACCTGTAAAAGTGCACAAAAAGATCATTTTTGGATCCTTAAAACGCTAGTGAAGGTTTGAGGGTTTGAGAGTTCTACTAGTAATGCTCTTAGCTCTTTAGCAGAACTCATGGCATCTTCAATGCTATCACCTAAAACGAACATGGTATTTGTCCGCGGATGCATCTCGACGAGTCCGTGGCATAGTGCACCTCCTTTGTTGTCTATATTGTCGTCATCATTGGAGCAGTACAATGATATGGCATCCAACGCTAGACATAAACGTCCGCCTGCAATACAAAACACATTCAGATGAAATTCATGCAAACATGATAGAATTCATTTAAGTTCGGACATAAATTTACGTAAAATGGCCAACGACACCTCCTTCGTCATCCATGTCGTCGTCGTCATCATCGGAGAGGTACAGTGATATGGCATCCAACGCTAGACATAAATGTCCGCCCGCAATACAAACACATTCGGATGAAGTTTATGCAAACACGACAAAATTAATTTAAGTTCGGACATAATTACATAAAACAGATTTCGTCCGTTCAACCAAAATCTTAAAAAAAAACTAAACTATCATATAGCGCAAGGTGACCTTGTACGTGTGGCCCGCGACACCTCCTTCGCCGTCCATGTTGTCGTCATCGTGAGAGCGGCCCCCCTAGCGGCAGAAGAGCGCATGTGCACGGGAGACCGGCTGCTACCTGCCGCTCGTGGAGGAGTCACCAATGCCGACCCTGGCTAGGATGCCCTGGGCTTGCACCTGCCGTCGGCGACGAAGGTGTCACTGAGCGACCACCCCTCGCCGATCTTCCCATCGACACGGCATAGCCGATGCGCAGAAGTCTTCGCGGTGGTCACCGTTGTAAGCCCAGGCCTCCGCGAGAGACCCATACCGGCGCCGATTGGATTTCGCAAACGCCCAGCGGCACCTTATCTGGTCCAACGTCACACTTTGACAACAATATCTAAGATGAATAGCAACTGAACCGTACATTTAAATACGAAATCGTTGGATGTTCAACAATCTTTTTAAATTCATTGATCCCAAATGCAAATGAACAGTGTGTTCGTGCCAAAGACCTTGATATTTAGAGTCTTAAAAGCGGCATCCATCTGAAACTTCCTCTCCTCGAGCTTAAACCTCTTCTTGGCACATGCTTTTTAATAGCTATGCCATTGAGCTACATTGAAAAATGCATCAACGTGGTCAACAAGTTACAACATTAAGCAAACTAATGAAATGACCAACACATAGAGCAACAAGAAGCAAAACTTATAAGCTCACGAGTGACATGTCTCTTAGCCACTTTCTTTTCACTTGTGCAATCACACCGCAATACTTGTTGATGGCCTTTTGAATGGTGTACCATTGATGGAGTAGCGATTGCATCGCAATCATGGATCACTTCCATGTTGTAGGGTGTGTAGTTATTTTGCTCGTTGAACCAAACATGCACACTTTGCAAAAATGTTACGTTTCGCTTCATGCCTTGAAACTCCACACTGTCGACCACGCCTCACATAATAATTCATTCTCCTTCGCCGAGTATACAACCATTGTGTGTTTCCTTTAAAGTCAACAACAACAACAACGCCAAAAAATCCCGCTATGGTTTGGCCAAACACCTGATGAGCATGGCGTGCGCCATGGATGATAGTGGCAGGGGCGGATTGTACCTGGCCTTTGGCAGGAATGGCGATGTAAACAAAGGCGGGCATGCGTTGGCTGGAGCGGCAGAGGTCCTGGGTTCGGCAAGGCATGAGTGGAGGTGGTCTCCGAGTGTGCGGATACAAAGCACGTAGGAGAGATGGAGCAGGGAAAGGGGCTACAGGCAGGGTATTTTGGTGCTGTGATGTCCAAGTCTGATGTGACGGATGTCCAAACTCCATTGAACTTTTTCAGGGTTGGTGTCGGCTCTTGCCAGGTTTGGTGTTGGTTTGCGGAATTTTAGACGTCCGGACTCCCCCAACCCTTCCCAGGTCAAACCCTTTCGATGACTGTCGATGGATGGCAAAAGAATGTTCCAACCGTTATACCCAAACATTTGCATATGATTTGATTCCCCAAAGGAGATTTCCGATCCCGATATTTACGTGTGTTTTGGTGATCTGAGTTGAGTTGGAGAGATGCCCTGACACAAGGTAATACTAGTGATATGCCCCCTCCAAAAGAAAAACAGCAGTAATAGTCTGGACCATAAACGACCATAAATTCCCAAAGCGAGTTGAGCTGACGGTGAAACACCATGGAGCTGGCCCAAAAAATACCATGATCAAACATAACAAAGTCGAAAACGTCGCGTTTCGACCCTAACAGAATGCCACCCGAATGACCAGAGGAGGGAAGAAAATTCCAATCAAAGCGATCAGCCCACGCAATAGAAGAAAGTTCGTGGGGAGAGAAGGAATGTTTGAAGGTTTCAACCAAACCAATCAAGTCTATATTATCACCCCTGACAATATCTTTAATTTGGTCCCAGCGCTCGAGCCCCGAAACCTCTGCTATTCCAGAAAAGGGCTCTCATTTGTAAGACAGATTCTTAATGCGTAAGCTCGACCTGCAGGGTGCCAAGCAGGTTTTAGCACGTTTTGAGACACCCTTCTTCACATAAATCTGCGGGGCAACATCGCTAGCAGGGCCCCCCTCCTCCATAACCCCAGCCACAACTGGGGGGGGGGCAGGAGGAGCCGCGGCGGCCTCTTTAGCCTTGGCCAAAGCCGCCTGAGCCACCTCATTGGCCCTAATAAGAGCAATCAGAGAAGAGGGAGATCCAAAATTATGATCAAGAGAGATACCAGAATCCGCGAGAACCTTAGTCAAATGCTCATCCGAGTAAGAAGGCAATACAAGCCTAGTAGGTGAAGAGATGTTCTGAACCGACGGGGAAGGGGCAGGAGGAATACCTGAAGCAGGAAGGTCACGAGCAGCCGCACGCCTAGCCGCCTTGTCAGCCACCCGCATACCACTGTCGCGGATCCGTCCGCTTTTACGCGCCGTAGAGGAGGGAGATTGAATCGGAGTAGACCGAGCCACCACCGGGGAGGCCTGACCCACCACATCGCCCATATCACCATCGAGGCGGCGGCACATACCCGCAGCAGATAGCTTGGTCCCTGAAGAAGCCCGACTGCGAACGGAGAACTTGCGAACAGAAGACTTGCGCTTGGGAAGAGACCCCGTTGCAGCGCGGAGCGGGGAGGCGGGGAGGTCCTCAATGCCAGAAAGAGACGGAGACCCCGGCCGAACCGGCAGGTTGGAGCACACCCCCGACATTAGAGTGCCAGCAGGAGGAGCAACCGGGGCAGCCTGAGCAGAGACATGTGCATCATTTTGATCATTTCCACCATCCTTACTCTTCGGGGCATTCTCCTTGAAAAGCTCGCGACAATCCGAACCCAATCCATCCCATTCAGAGGCCGTGAAGTGAGGGAGCGAGCCCTCACTCAAGTTGCCATCATTATCACCCTCACCGCCCAGGTTATCGGCCGAAGGAGGAGGAGGAGGGGGTGGGGAGTGGGAATTTGCGCCGCCCTCCACTCGCACCCGAAGCCTGAAGCCATCCGCAGAAGGAAAGACATCGACATGGCCATGTATGCACAAGGGGTCCACAGCCCAGATCTTGAGGCGAACGGGGCCAAGGACAGAGAGGGAATCCCGATCAACCAAGATAGGCTTGCCAATAAGAACACCAAAGGCCATGACGAACTCGGTAGAGCGTAAGCTAGGGGGGACATCATCCACAAGGACCCAAATCTCCGAGAGGGGTGATATAGGTTTTGCACCATTGGCAGCCGCCTTCACCGAGACAGCCATTTGGTTAAGAGGAAGAGTGAAGCTTATGCATGAAGATATCATCTTAAGACTGCTCTTGGAAGGGAAGACCACATCGAAATCAAAGTCGGACAACTATCGGACCTGCCAGTCCCAGCCCCCATCATCCCAAAGTTTAAGCTCGTCCAGGAGAGTTTGGGTGGAGATTTTGTGGTCTTTGATCGAGATGATAGCAGCGTTGGAGAGCGCAGGGGCCACTGCCACCTGAGGGATCTCACTGTCAAGCGTGAAGAAGGAGCATCCAAGGAGACCTTGACCAAAGAGCTTAAAAGATGCAAACTTGCGATGATTTTGGCAGTTCACCGTAAGGTGGCCTTCCTTTCTACAGATCAGGCAGAACGGGGGGGTTGAAATAGCGGGATTGGAAGTGGCCAGGTTGATGGTAGGCGAAGCATGTAAGATTAGGGTTAGGAGGATGGAGAGGCGGAGGAGATGGACGGGCCGGTGGAGGAGGAGGAGGAGGGAGAATCCCGTCACCCAAGGCGCCAGAGGACGAACCAGGGCCAGAAACCGGGGGACGACGACCAAGGGAGCCAGATCCGCAGCCCCCACGACCCATC
Organism: Triticum aestivum; assembly: GCF_018294505.1. Taxonomy (NCBI): domain Eukaryota; kingdom Viridiplantae; phylum Streptophyta; class Magnoliopsida; order Poales; family Poaceae; genus Triticum; species Triticum aestivum. Next base: position 447,538,514 of record NC_057801.1, read on the forward strand.
GAACGCCCACCAAACCCAGATGGCGGACAAGAGACGCGGCCGCCTCCACGAGCCAGGGGGCGGTCCCTGCGAGGGAGGAGGAGGGGGACGGGCCACGGGACCAGAGCCTCCCATGGATCAGCCCCAGATCCGCCCGATCCGGGGGCATCAGATCCAGAGCCCGCCATGGCCGGCGCCGCTGCCCTAGCATGCTCATCCCTCTGGATCCACTCAGGCCCCGCCGCCCAGGCCTCGCGCTCCCGAGCCACTTGCCGCCGAGCCGCCTGCTCGGCCTCAAACTTAGAGTGCAGGGAAGCCTCGAGCTCCAGATCAGCCGCCCCGTCGCCCGCGTCCTCCCGCTGCCGCTTCATGCCCGACACGACCTCGCTCGAAGAACCACGGGAGCGATCCATGGCCACCACCGCCGTGAAAGGGAGGGAGAGAGGTGGGGGAAGGAGATCTACGATAGGTGGGGATGCGGGAGGCGGGAGCGGCGCAGAGACGCAGGAAACCCTAGAAATGGGGGAGTCGAACCCTTTCGGACCCATAAATAACCAGAGCTAGCCAGGCGGGGGGGGGAGGGAAACGCAGGCCGGGCCAGCCAAGGCAGAGGAAGGCATGAGGGCCGCGCTGGGCCCAGGGCCCAGGATGGAGAGGGGGGAATCACTAAAGGACGACAGCGTTGGCGGCCCAGCAGGAGCAGACGGCCCAGGTAGGCCCAACTGAAAAGGCACGGAGGGCCCACGAGCCTCACGCACAGGGGATGGATCTAGGGTTGGGGAAGGAGAAAAAGCGACCGTCGTCGCCGCCAGCGGCGCCGACACCAACAAGGCCACCGGCGGCGAGGACGGCGGGGAGCAGGAGGAACGCGTAGGGCCACCCGCCCGAGAAGAAACGCCACCAAAAACCGCACGACCCGGCGAGGAAAGCGTCCCCGAGCGCTTCCGTCGCCGGCCATACCTCACCTGGAGCCAACCCAATCCATTCCCCTCAACAGAGGCCACCGGACGACCACGGCCGCCCGGGGCAAACTTCTGAACCCGATCAGACGGCATCGATTCCAACGCCAGTGAAGCGGGCGGAGGAGAAACCAAGGGAAGGGAGGGAGCACCAACCTCCAGATCGGAATCCTCATCCGCCTCGCCCGACGACAAGGCCCAGAACTTGTTCCCAGATCCGGATCCAGAGGCGAGCGAGCACCGAGCAGACCCGAGAGGCGAGGGGGGCGACGAGGGTGAGAGCCTGTGATGGCAGAGGGAGGGAAGCAGGGAGGACCGGACCAGGACACCGGAGTGGGGATGGGGAAGGGGAGGAGGGAGAGGGGAGAGAGGAGGAAGGAGGAGGAGCCATCCTCGGTCGGATCATTGGACCATGTTCTTTGATCACAAAATTGTTTAAGTTCAGACATAATTATGTAAAACAGATTTCGTCCGTTCAACTAAAATCTTAAAAAAAACTAAACTATCATATAGCAAGGTGACCTCGTACGTGTGGCCCGCGGCACCTCCTTCGTCATCCATGTTGCCATCATCGTCGGAGTGTCCCCTCTAGCGGCAGAAGAGCGCATGTGCACGGGAGCCCGACTGCTATCTGGCGCTTGTGGACGAGTCACCCCGCTTTCTCTCGCTCCGTGGGGGAGGGGGGGCTCGGCCAATGCCGACCCTGGCTAGGATGCCCTGGGCTTGCACCTGCCGGCGGCGGCGGAGGTGTCACTGAGCGACCACCCCTCGCCGATCTTCCCGTCAACACGGCATAGCCGACGCGCAAAAGTCTCTGCGATGGTCACCGGTGTAAGCCCAGGCCTCCGTGAGAGACCCATACCGGCGCCGGTCAGATTTTGCAAATGCCCAGCGGCACCTTGTCTGGTCCAACCCCACACTTTGACAGAAGTATCTAAGATGAATAGCAACTCAGCCGTACATTTAAATATGAAATCGTTGGATGTTCAACAACCTTTTTAAATTCATCGATCCCAAATGCAAATGAACAGTGTGTTCATGCCAAAGACCTTGATATTTGGAGTCTTAAAAGCGGCCTTCATCTGAAACTTCCTCTCCTCGAGCTTGAACCTCTCTTGGCACATGCTTTTTAATAGCTATGCCCTTGAGCTACATTGAAAAATGCATTGACATGGTCAACAAGTTGCAACATTAAGCAAACTAATGAAATGACCAACACATAAAGCAACAAGAAGCAAAACTTACAAGCTCACGAGTGACATGTCCCTTGGCCACTTTCTTTTCACTTGTGCAATCACACCGCAATACCTGTTGACGGCCTTTTGAATGGTGTACCATTGATGAAGTAGAGATTGCATCGCGATCATGGATCACTTCGATGTTGTAGGGTGTGTAGTTATTTTGCTCGTTGAACCAAACATGCACACTTTGCGAAAATGCTACTTTTCGCTTCATGCCTTGAAACTCCACACTGTCGACCACGCCTCATACAATAATTCATTCTCCTTCACCGAGTACACAACCATTGTGTTTCCTTTAAAGTCAACAACAACAACGCTAAAAAATCTCGCTATGGTTTGGCCAAACACCTGATGAGCATGACGTGCGCCATGGATGATAGTGGCAGGGGCGGATTGTACCTGGGCTTTGGCAGAAATGGCGACGTAGGCAAAGGGGGGCAGGCGCTGGCTGGAGCGGCAGAGGTCTTGGGTTCGGCAAGGCATGAGCGGCGGTGGTCTCTGAGTGTGTGGATACAAAGCACATATGAGAGATGGAGCAGGGGAAAGGGGCTACAGGTGGGGTATTTTGGTGTCGTGGTGTCCAAGTCTGATGTGACGGATGTCCAAATTCCATCGAACTTTTCCAGGTTTGGTGTCGGTTCTTGCCAGGTTTCATATTGGTTTGCGGGATTTTAGATGTCCGAACTCCCCCAAACCTTCCTAGATCAAACCCTTTTGATGACGGTCGATGGATGGCAAAAGAAAAAGAATGCTCCAACCGTTAGACCCAGACATTTGCATATAATTTGATTCCCCAAAGAGATTTCCGCTCCCGATATTTACGGGCGTTTTGGTGATCTGAGTTGAGTTGGAGAGATGCCCTGACACAAGTTAATCTACTAGTGACATGCCCCCTCCAAAAGAGGGCAGTCATACGCGCCGGCGCACCGGCCCAAGTTTGGGCTGGTCCGCCTGCAGCCGTGCGATCTAGCAGGCAGGAGCCGTCTGATCCCCCTCCCCCACGTCATATCATCTTCTTCCTCCCTCCCCACGCTTCAGATCCATTCGACGCGATGTGTCCCTGCCCCAGCCACCGCATGCGTGTGCTCCGGCGAGAATAGGAAGCATCCACGTCCTCTCCCTCGCCGTCGCAGCACCCCGGCCTGTCCTCTCCCCTCCGTCGCCGCTCGTCGCTGTCGCCGCTCGTGCGCCCACACTCGTCCCCGGTTGAAGCTTTTTTAGCCTCTGGTTGAAGCTTTTCCTACGCCGATTGAAGCAATTTTCCATGCGTGAAGCTTTTTCATGGGGGTTGAAGCTTTTTCCACTATGCCTGTTGAAGCTTTTTCCGCCGGCGGTTGTAACTTCTCCTAGGTGAGTTGAAACTTTTTTCCATGTCAGGTTGAAGCATTGGCGCCCGTCGTCTGCCACGCATGTAGCAAAAAGGTCGCCGGTTGTAGCAAAACCAGGATGTGGTTGTAGCAAAAAAGGATGTGGTTGTAACATTCCCCGTGGTCACCATGGTCACCACTGAGGAAGGAAAAGCTAGTTCCAGCAAACCGTGACAACGGTTCCAGCAAATCACCAAGCTGGTTGTAGCATTTCATCGATTTTGTGATGGGGGTGCTTCTAGCAACCGCGGTCTCTGGTTCCAGCAAAATACGACGCCGGTTGTAGCAAATCGTGATGATGGTTGCAACATTGTCGTGGTGTCCCCACAGCGCTCCACCGCTGCACCATTAATCAGGCTCACCGTCCCTCGTTCAGCTCCACTGACGCGCCGCTCATCGCGCCACCATAACACGGCCGTGCACGAAGCTCTCAATGGTTGCAGCTTGGCCATATGTTTGCATCTCGTGCGGGGAGCATCTCGCCGGCGCGGACTCCGGCTCTTACTCCGGCCACGTGTGGTAGAAGCTCGCCGGCGCGCACTTTGGCTCGTCCTCCGCCCACGTGCGGTAGCAGCTTGCCGGCGACCAGGGGTTGGTCGGATGGGTAGCAGCGGGGAAAGAGAAAGTCAACGTAGAAAGAAGCAAAGGGATAAGATGGGTACGCAACTTCTGGCCACGTGATGCAGCCGATTGAACGTCCCGTGCGCGTCCGGCCGAAAGTTCGGCCGGCGCACCGGGTGTAAACATTTACCAAAAGAAAAACAGCAGTAATAGTGCTACTACTAGTACTGTACGTGTCAAAGGTCCTGATCCTGGTAGAAAAGGAGTGGTCGCGGCAAAGCAAATCAAGCATTTGCATCTCCCTTTTCTCGAAGCACCCGCTCCGCTCCACTCCACTCGGCCGCTCCTCCCTTCTTCCGCGATTCCCTCGCCCCCGCTTCGGTTCCCCCCTCCCCCCCTCCCCCCCTCTCGCTTTCGAAATTATTTCCGTTCCTCCTCCCTTCCGCGGAACCACCAGGGCGGGCTTGCGCGCGGGGGCGAAAGAAGCGCGCAAGCTTAGCACATGCGGACACCGTCGGGGCCCCGCCGCCAAGCTTGAAAGGTAAGGTTCCACCCCGGCGCGGCGTCGTGTCGGCGCTGCTGCCGGCGCCGCGATCTGGTTCCGGCGTGCGTATTTTGCAGGCCCCTAATCTGCTCGAATATATTTTTGCTTCACCTAAACCCATCGCATGCCCCCCTGCTTGCGAACGAGCCCGTCCCATGAACTCATGCTTACTGATTGCGCTGTGCTGGATGTGTCGAGCGTGCAAATTATGGAACCCTACAATGTTTGCTGTGTGTTTGATTTGATCCGATCCTCGTATGTGGTGTATACGGAGTACAATGCGAGGGAGATAGACTTTTGCGTAGAGGACGAGTCGTACGTGGTTATGGTTTAATCCTATTCTATCTCTAACTTAAACACAATTATACTTGTAACATCCGAGAAATCAGTATCGGCATCTCTCACGTATCCCCTGCTGAACCCATCTGCACGCAGGTAGAATTGGAAGGGGCATGGCTGGCGTGGAGGGGCAGCCGCCGCCTCAGATCAGCAGCATGTCCAACTCCAAGCTGCAGGACGGTGGCACCAAGCCGAATCTGGTCAAGGAGCACGTTCCGGGGAGCGAGCTCTGGACCGATGGCCTTATCTGCGCTTTTGAGCTCGTCAAGGGTCACAGGAAGCTGGTTCATCACAAATCGTTGCCAAAGATTGATCTCGCGCACATGAAGAACCAGGCAGCTAGGAATGGGCATCGCGTTGTGAGCCCGGCACCGAATGAGGGAGGTGTGGTGGAAATCCCCAGCCAGGCGGAGCTTGGTATCGATCCTTTTGCGGTCAAAGACAGGCCATCACATGCTGGAGATGTTCATGATCACAAGTGGGTGCCCATTGGATGGTCAAGGATTGCTGAGCTGAGCCAGAGGGTTCAATCAGATGCTAGCTGGGAGAATGAACATGTGCCGATCAGCGACAGCGAGGATGATTACACTGTAGCCGATGTTGCGGCTCCGTACTGGCTGCGTCCTGGGGGACCTACATGGTGGTTCCATGTCACCGCAGGCCATCCTTCCGTTGATGCATGGTTGGGTAGTGCTCACTGGATGCATCCAGCTATCAGAACTGCACTGAGAGATGAAAGCCGTCTGATAAGCGACCGGATGAAGTACCTTCTCTATGAGGTTATCTTTCTCATTCTTATTTGTGTATGCACATTTTCTGCCTGCAATTTTATATCGATATAGCTATTCTTTGATGTTTCTAGACTAGTGAATTCAGGTTCAACATTTTTGAACTAACCATGTTAAGTTACTGTTTATTATGCAAACTCTCCAAAATGCACTAATGATCAACTATCAATTCTCAAGAGAGCATCCAACACGTCTTCACAATCTTTTGATCGCCTGTGATTTCCATGTGAAAATTATCTGATTGCTTCAGAGTTCAGATCCTGTTTGCATAATATTATCATGATAGCTACCTTTTCTCCTTGAATGTTGTGGTGACATATCAATCACGCGCTGGCCTAATTGGGTGGTTCAGACCAGCTAGAACATAAATAATAATTCATCCTAGATTTTATCATAGTTCAAGAGCTTTCACTGGTGCTACTGCTACAGCTGAGGAGAAAAGTAAAGAACACTTGGAATACATCAGACGCCATTACAATCAAGACTACATCGACTCCTATCTACTATGCCCTACACCAATCTGCAAATTGCGTGTGGTCTATGTTTAACAAGTTGCTCTTGTTATAAAAAGACATGCAATAGTAGCTCGAAGTCAAGCAACTTTAGTGTTTGTTTTCATGGGTTCACATTTTTGGTAGGTGTCTACTCATGACCAATTATAGCAAGTGTTCTATGTTTGAAAAATATTGCTAAAACATTTTCCATTATGAATTGTACGCATCTCTTCTGATAACTGTGCATGAACAATATGGGGAAGTAGGCAAATATAAATGTTGTCGAACTGTTCTACCTTTTTCTCTTTGCAAATTATAATGGCTGATTCAGATAGTAGTTTGTCCAACTATATTGGGAAATGCTGTTTTCAGTATGTTTTATCTACCTCGTCACATGTTACAAGTAAGATAATTACTCTGATGATGATGATGTGTTCATTACTTCTATGTCTTGCACATGCTGTGTTGATATGATCTGGTTATCATATTTATCATAGAAGTCGTCTCTGTTTGCTATTCAGGTTCCAGTTAGAGTTGCAGGAGGACTGTTATTTGAGCTTCTTGGTCAATCAGTTGGGGATCCAAATCATGAAGAGGAAGACATACCAATTGTACTTAGATCGTGGCAGGCACAGAACTTTCTTTTAACTGCAATGCATGTGAAAGGTCCTTCAACCAACGTAAATGTTTTAGGAGTGACTGAAGTGCAGGTATCAACTAAAGTTTTGTTTACCGCTAAAAAATTGAAGTTCGGTGCTTTAAATGTACATCTTAAGATGCTTATGGGAATCTGTCCAGGAGTTGCTTATTTCTGGTGGAAGTCAAACACCCAGATCAGCTCATGAAGTAATAGCACATTTGGTCAGTCGTCTTTCGCGATGGGATGACAGGTACTTTTGATATTTTATCATCACTTCCATTTTTCTAACTGTGTCAGTTGTGGGATTCATCCTCATCAATAAGGTCAACATCTTAGGATGCAGAGACCAGGGTTAATAGATACTTCCATTTTCTAAAAATAATCTTCCGTTGAATTTGCGATAAAATAGCTTTTGAGATGAGACTCCAATAGGTTGTTTTTCTCATAGAAGATGTATTTACTTGTAAGTTTGATATGTACCGACCTACTCTCCGTTCCAAATGCGTGCCATTCTAGGATTTTGTACTTCAACCAAGAACAAGTGTTGAGAAGACCAAATTCCCCTCATTCAGACATTCAGTAATGTAATGAACTTCTGGTTAACATGGTCACTCTGCTTTCAATGCCACACGGTGCAACATGTCCTTTGGATTGAATAGAGAAGATGTACGACTAGTTAATCGTTCTTGGAACTGCATAGTGCACAGTAGTTAATGTCCTTTAGAAATAGTAATGCTTGTGAGACTAATATTTTGCATACCATAGAATTGTGAAGAGAAGACTTATACAAGAAGGGGAAAAAAATTTAGGGAGTGATTTTCCGTACAGTGGCATGTATTTAGGAACTACATTTGAAATCTAGAATATCATTTATTCAGGAGCAGAAAGGGTAATCTTCTTATTCATCTTGGGTCTTCTGCAACTGTCATTATTATATATAATACCGCTGTTACCCAAAATAATGGTACTCTAGAGGTGTATAACATGTGTTTATGCTGTTCTCAGATTATTCCGTAAATATGTCTTTGGGGAAGCAGATGAAATTGAATTGAAGTTTGTGAATAGGTAAGAAGGCCGAATGAACATGTTTGAACTCCCAGAACATTTATCTGAATTGATGCCAGTGCCCTTATATGGAATGGTTTTATTACATTTTAAATTAACAATCGAATGATTACATATTAAAAAATTCAATTTACAGGAGAAATAGTGAAGATCTGAACCTAGTCAGCATCATATTAAATCAAGAAATCAGGAGGTTAGCAACACAGGTAATTATCTTTCTAGTTTCCCTTTTTCTATCATGAAAATACTCTTTGAATATTTGCTCATCAATGTAGTAGAGTGGTCATCGTGCCTGTACCATTTATAATACAACAGTTGGATCAGATAAATCCAAAATACGATCAGGTTCTGGTTGGATACTGCAAGGAAACTTTAACATATGGTTAGCATATTTAACATGATGAAGCTTTCACACACAGCGTTCATGCATGCTATTCTCCACTTGCTGGTATTATGACTGGAATGTGTAAGAACATACCATCTGCTACAGGTGATCAGGGTTAAATGGTCACTGCATGCAAGGGAAGAGATCATACTTGAGCTTCTCCGTCATTTAAGGGGAAATGCCACAAGAATCATTTTAGAGAGAGAGAGGAAGTCTGCAAGGGAGATGTTGGAGGAGCAGGAAGCTGTCCGTGGCCGCTTGTTCACCATCCAGGATGTTATGCAGAGCACTGTTCGTGCATGGTTACAGGTACGCAAGTTCTGCGGCATGGCATTTTCAACAAAGTAGAGTTTTAGCTATTCCTGTGCTCTTCAGGTAGATTTCATTAGCTTAGCCGTTCCTTTGTTCTTGAGGTGGTTTTAAATTTGAAACTGATATAGTCCCAAAAATTAACTTTCTACAGGACAGAAGCCTTCGTATCACCCACAACCTGGCTATTTTCGGCGGTGGCGGCATAGTTCTATCCATAATCACCGGCCTCTTTGGAATCAACGTGGATGGCATACCGGGAGCTCAGAACACTCCGTACGCTTTTGGGCTGTTTGCGGGGCTTCTCTTCTTCCTCGGGATCGTCCTTGTTGGCGTTGGGTTGATGTATCTTGGGCTGACAAATCCAGTAACCAGTGAGAAGGTGAAGGTGCGGAAGCTGGAGCTCCAGCAGCTTGTTTCGATGTTCCAGCATGAGGCGGAGCAGCATGGGAAGGTGAGGGAAGGCCTGAGCCGGCACGGCTTGTCGCCGAGTTCCGCTGCGGCTTCGGGCGATGAAGGCTACATCTTGATTTCCTGATCTTGCTAATGCATGCCTCAAACTCTGTAGTGTAAGCTTAGGCCACGTTCGGGACCTGGTGTTTTGTCCCCGTGGGAAGTAAACTGATTCCAGTCCGATTCGTTCATGTGTCCTCAACAGGCGTACAGAAAAGAAAATCATATAGTACCTAACACGGTGTCTATCTTGTGTGTGATGATTGTCACTGAGGAGTTGGTATAAACAATATATAGAGATGATCAATACGATCCGAGTAACAGATTTGTTCTTTATTTGTGTGTGTGACTGGCGTTGCTAATGCCTAATGGTAACTTATTGTGGATGGGCCGTAACCTCCACTCTGGAAATAGCTTGGGACGGTTGGTTGCCTCCTGTCTGAATTAAGTTTGTTATATATCCAGCGAGCCTCCAGCTGGAGCGACCATTGTCAAAGCTCCAACGGCAGGTTGGAGCTTGCACGCTCTGTCGGGGACACAGCAGCTAAGGATGGTGGCTGCCGCCTAGGCCAGCTCTACCTTTCTGTTTGTTTCAACCTCCTTTTCGAAAAAAAAACTTTCTGTTTGTTTGTACCATAAAATACTAGCAACCACTTTCCCTCAAAAAATAAATAAACACTAGCACCTTTGTTCCTAAATATAAGTCTTTTTAGATATTTCAATACGAACTATGGATGTATATGTAGACATGTTTTAGAGTGTAAAGTATGTAGTCTATATTTGAAATCTCTAAAAGGACTTATATTTATTAACAAGGGGGTACTTATCGACATAAGATTTGTGCACCTAAAAGGAGAGCCTTGCTGAATGGTGCGTACATTTGTGAATTCCAAGGAGTACAAGTTGGACAAGTGCAGCAACAACTGCACCAATGACCAACGAATGGTCCATTAGAAAAAGGAGGGGAGAAGCTGGCCAAGCTTGCAAAACAAGCAGACACTGATCATTGGCAGCCTGCAATCATGCGCACAAGCCAAAAATTATAGCCACCAAACGGATGTCTTTCAGTTTTCGCAATCAAAGGTGGCAAGTTTCAACATGTGAAGGACGCAAATGATTGGCCACGGCGACTGACACCAGCTCATTCCCCACAACGGAGTAAGTGTACTGCAGGTGCTCCTGGGTTCTCCCGTGGAAGACCACCCTGCACGCGCAATCGCGTGGACACCTTTGGCCACAGGTAAACAAGGCTTCTCACAAGGTACACCAACAGATTTATGATTTCATTTCATGGTAGAACTTTAGACCCATACAAGGATTCCATACATCGGCAAACGCAATCCGGTATCTATATATATAGTCATGCATTTCAATCAAATCAGTTCCTCCTGGTAGCTCACTGACAATAACTCAAGACGAAGAGAGTGCTTGCTTCTATGCTCCCCTAGAAGAAGACTAGACAAAACACTAAAGCAAACGAGTTATAAGACTCATCCACAGAAAACAGACAGTGAGGCAACTCTTTCAGGGGAGCATAGAAGCAACAATCCTCGGAAATCACAAAAAAAAAAAACACGGAAATGAGCAGCTTGCACCTAACTGAATCCAACAACCTCCGGTATCTGCAAGCAAATTGCAAACCTGTTTCACTCACTCTACTCAAGTATTGAACATGTTTGATCAAATCAGCTGTCACTATCAAATAACTTAAGGTTTCCTATTTGTTTGGGGGTTTATTCACAACTGGAGCTTCAGGCATCAGCACTGTTTGATAGCTCCTCTACTGACTGCTGCGACTCTAGATCGATGCTTCCCATCTGGCTGTGCTTCTTCTCATCCTGTCATTATTTAACAAAAGAAGCATACAGTTAGTTATGTGGCAAGAGTAAAAGCTCTGAAATTCGGTGGTAAAGACACAGAGAACACGGATAAGAAACCAACATACTTCTTGGTATGCTTTCTGAACCGCTTCAAGCATTTGGACAACATGGCTCATCTTCGGCCTCTTGTCGGCGTCGGGATCGACACACTTGAGGCCAACCAAAATTGCCCGCTTAAGGGCACGCTTAGGTGGTTTAACCTCAAGGCCTGGGTCCACAACCTCCTCTGCCCTCTTTGTGCTAACCATCATTTTAAGCCACTCTACAAGATTTGACTGAAGCAACAGCAAAAAAGAGGTGTAAGGACCTCTAACAGAAAGGAATTAGATCAAATTGCTTGAAATGGGATAAGCTATAGCCGTACCTCATCTGCAGGCTTACTGTAGTCAACTGGATCCCTAGCTGTAATGCATTCCAACAACACAACTCCAAAACTGTAAATATCACTCTTTTCATTCAGCATCCCACTATTCGCGTACTCAGGCGCAACATACCTATCATCAGATCAAGAGGAAGATTAGGAGATGTGTTTCCAAAAGCACAGAAAAACTTAGCGGGGAAGGAGTAGAAAGAGAGCTATACCCATATGTTCCCATCACTCTTGTATTGATATGGCTTGCGTCGGAATCCAGAAGTTTCGCTAACCCAAAATCAGAAACCTTGCTGTTGAATTCGGTATCAATTAAGATATTACTTGACTTGATATCTCGGTGGACGACTTTGGGGTCTATTGCTTCGTGAAGGTATGCAAGCCTGAAAATCATGATCGAACGTGCATTAGCATGTAAGTACTCCCTCCGTCCGGAAAAATTTGTCCCTCAAACTGATGTATCTAGCACCAAGTTAGTGCTAGATACATCCATTTAAGGAACAAGCCTTGGACAAGTTTTTCCAGACGGAGGGAGTACTAGTCAACAGTCTCACGTGAAATTTATCTGTTCATTTAACATGATATCAGGAGATGGTCGTAAAAGAAGTCCACATGCCAAACTTACGCTTTTGCTGTCCCAAGCAGAATCTTCATACGGCTTTCCCAACTAAGGATACCATGTTGACTCATGGCCCCATGGAGCCATTGTTCTAGGTTGCCATTGTTTACATACTCATACACAAGCATCCTGCAGGTGAGAAGAACCATGCTTTAGTTCGGAGTCGTTTATCTGGTAAGGAATAATAATCTTGAAACCAGATGACAGGAAAAACACAAACTAGCTAGCATTATCGCAAAACGAAGGAACACAAACAATGTCCTTCTCATGGTATTAATTATCCATTTTCAATCACGATTCTTCAGAACAGGAAGTCTGGCGGAGATATGATGATGAACTTGCACAAGGTGGATGCATTATGCACACAAGCTAATTCTAGTAGCTTCTATAATATTTCAAGATGAAAAGTAAAATAAAGGGAAGAAATGTGTCACCTGTGTATCCCTTCAACGCAGTACCCCAAAAGGCGCACCAGATTCTTGTGCCGAACATGACCTATGGCTTCAACTTCAACTCTAAATTCCTTCTCTGCCTGCCCTCTGGAAACCCAATTAACAAACATTAGTTCCAAGTTAATATCACAGTGAATTCAACAAGATAACATACACTTACACATTGTTTAGGATCTTCTTCACAGCCACCTCAGTCCCATTCATAAGCCGGCCTTTGTAGACAACTCCATAGCCACCCTCCCCAAGGATATTACTCTTGGCAAACCGATTTGTCGCAAACTCCAGGTCCCTCAAGGTAAACCAGTGGCCCCAGCCCAAATGTGACAGCTCAGGCAGGCCAACCAGCGGTGAAGTAGATGTAAATCCATATGGTGAACTCCCTGCCCTCTTTGGACCTGAGCTGTTGTAGTCCTCAGAGTATGAGCTTAAAGCCTTCTCTATGTTGTACACTGAGCTGCATTGGCTGAAGGCGTCCACGTCGAGAGATCTAGTCTCTGCCAAAGGTGGTACACTCTTCATCTGTGTGTATTTGTCATGCACTGGCATGAAGGCCACTTCGCTGCTGTCATTCACACTCTGTGAATCAACTCCTTTGTCAATGTTGATTTCCTTGGACACAATAGGGATTTCTGTTTGCGATGTAGTGTCGAATCCGTTCACCGCCTTGTTCTTCCTTCGGATGGAAAGCCACAGTACTATGATGAACAGGATTGCCATCAGGATCCCAATGCCAATGGCAATCAGAACCCATACTCTCAGGCTAAACACAGGTGTTGTCCGCGACAATGCCGCGGTGATGGAATTGTCGGATGACGACATGTTATCTTCGGTTGGTCTGACGAACAATCGTATGGGATGTTTGCGAAATTCAGAGTCCTGTGCCGTTTGCCGAAGGAGTTTATTTTACAAACTTATCCTGACTGATTTATCTGTACCAAGAAAAAGGTGCATTAGCCAGCAGGGGAATCCAAGGTAGCACATGCACAAAACTACAAAAGTAAAGGGGTAAATTTGTCTCTGCAAGAAAAAGGTGCCGCACATGATAGCACAATTCTTCCCTCCTGGAGAAAGAAATTATCACTTGCATATTGATGGAGAAAAAAGCTCGGAGCAAGCAAACAAATCAAACAGCAGCATGGTCATTGCAGGACGGGAGAACTCGTGATGAACTCTGGCTGGGGTCTGGACCGTGAATCCGACAACCGCAAATAAAAAGGTCAAAAATACATCAGCCGCTACACGCAGGGCGCTTGAAACAATCCAGACAACAATGTACTAGAATGGATTTCAGTTCCGGTCCAACACACCATGAATCGCAAGAACCAACACGATTCAGATGAACAAGTCAAATCTTTCGAGAGAGAGAGGGAGATGCGGATGGGTCCGAGGAAGATCAACGGGTCGGGGAGAAGGAAGAATCAAGAAAGTACCTTGACAGGACGCCCAATCCAGCCCCATTGGACAGGGATTCCGTCAACAGGTCCAGCTCCGCCCCCTCGGAAGTCAGAACCAGAAAAGCCCGGTGCTTGCTGGGCGCTGCTCCCGCTTGTGTGGAGTGGCGGAGAAATGCGGAGACGGGGGAAGGGCAAGTGACCTTTGCTTCTCGGCGAGAGAGAGGGAGCCGGAAAGACGAACACAGCACACACATGCACACATTAAGAGAGAGAGAGAGAGTAAAGGGGAAGCAAAGGGGAGGGGAGGGGGGAGGAGGAGGAGAAGGGGTTGCAGTGTTTGGAGTTAAAGGTGAGGAAAGAAGATGGAACCCATTAAAATGGAGGGGGGTGGTTATTAAGGAAAATAAGAATGGGGGAAGGAGGGAATTAATGGTGGGTTTGGTTGAGGACTGCATGTGGCCCGTGAGGTAAGAAGAGAAGATTACACAAGGGAAGTCAAACGTCCAGGGGCTCCCTCCGCTGGCTCCTCTCATGGAAACGCCAATCCTATTGGCAAAATCATACCTTGTTGGGATTAATTGACTACTTCCCTAGACCCTGGTTAGGATGCCAATTTTTAAAACTCCACTTTAATTACGCCCGTGTTATTTTAAACTACCGAGGGTTGCATGAATCTTAAGGCGGCGTGGTTTAGAGAAGAGATTGTTGCGGGCGGCGCCTTTGCCCGGTCTATAGTTCTTAGTGCGTCACTTGGTCAAAAAAGATTTTTGTTTGAATCCGATCGGTTGCTTTGAGATATTGTGATAAAGGTCATGACGTATGGTGATACTTGGGTCTGTGGTTGATGAAACACCTGGATTCTCTGGTTTTCGTGTACATCGCTACCATGACGCATGGTTTTAATTGTCCTTCTATTGGATGAGTCAATAGAATTTGACCATCTGTCGTTTATGGACGTAGGGAACATTCATCAAGTTGACGAATAATGTTGGATAGTGAAATATTTACATTCATCAGCGGTCATATGTGTTATTGTGGCATACAAGTCTATCTAGTTCTTTCGATTGGTCAGACATCTACGTTTGAATACTACAAAGCATCAACGTAACAGATAGATTTCATCGGATCGCGTTTTATTTTATAGATAGATACATTTAGAGGAGGGGTTTTTATGAGCGGCGCCTTTGCCTGATGTGCATCACTTGATGAGAAAAGATGTTGCATGACCTGTTGTGACATAGGTCCATAACGCATGGCAACATATTGGCAAAATCACCCTTTGTTGCCAATTTTTAAAACTCCACTTTATTTACGACCTCTATTGTTTCAAACTACCAAGAAACTCCTAAAAGTTTAGGGGAGAAATTGTTGCAGGCGACGCCTTTGCTTGTTTTATAGTTCTTAGAGCGTCATTTGGTCAAAAAAGATTTTTTGTTTGAACCCGACCGATTGCCATGAGATATTGTGATAAAGGTCCATGACGTATGGTAATACTTGGATCTGTTATTGATGAAGCACTTGGATGTCTCTGGTTTCCATGCATATCGCTACAAAGCATCAACATAACAGGTAGATTTCATCGGATCACTTTTTATTATATAGATAGATACATTTAGAGGAGGATTTTTTGTGAGTGGCGCCTTTGCCTAGTGTGCATCACTTAATGAGAAAATATATTGCCATGAGCTATTGTGACATAGGTCCATAACGCATGGCAATATATTGGCAAAATCAGACTTTGGGATTAATTGACTACTTTCTTAGACCTTGGCTAGGATACCAATTTTTATAACTCCACTTTAATTATGGCCCCTATTATTTCAAACCACCGAATCACACGAATCCTAAAGCGGCATGCTTTAGGTGAGAAATTGTTGGGATCGATGCCTTTGCTTGGTTTACAGTTTTTAGTGTGTGACTCGGTCAAAAAATATTTTTGATTGAACCTGATCGGTTGCTATGAGATATTGCGATGAAGGTTCATGATGTGTGGTGATACTCAGATATGTGGTTGATGAAACATTTGTATTTCTCTAGTTTTCATGTATATCACTACCATGAAGATGGTTTTAATTATCCTTCTATTGGATGAGTCAATAGGATTTGACAATCTACCTTTTATGGACATAAGGAACACCCATTAAGTTGACGAATAATGTCGGAGAGTGAAACATTTGCACTCATCATCAGTCATATGTGTTATTGTGGCATACGAGTTTATCTAGTTCTTTCGGTCGGTCAGGCATCTACATTTGAACACTAGAAGTCATCATCATAACATATAGATTTCATCAAATCGCTTTTTATTTTATAGATAGATACATTTAGAGGAGTGATTCTTGTGAGCTACACCTTTTGCTGGTGTGCATCACTTAATGAGAAATTATGTTGCCATGAGTTGTTGTGACGTAGGTCCATAACACATGGCAATATATTGGCAAAATCACGCTTTGGGGATTGATTGACTACTTTCTTAGACCTTGGTTAGGGTACTAATTTTAAAAGTCCACTTTAATCATGGCTTGTATTATTTCAAACTACCGAGAGTTGCACGAATCCTAAAGAGGCATGGTTTAGGGGAGAAATTGTTATGGGCGGCGCCTTTGCTTGGTTTATAGTTCTTAGTGCGTGACTCGGTCAAAAACATTTCTAGTTGAATCCGATCGGTTGCCATGAGATATTGTGGTAAACTTCCATGATGCATGGTGATACTTGGATCTCTGGTCGATGAAACACTTGGATTTCTCCGGTTTTCATGTATATCACTACCATGACATATTGTTTTAATTGTCCTTCTATTAGACGAGTCAATAGGATTTGACCATCTACCGTTTATGGATGTAGGGAACATCCATCAAGTTGACGAATAATGTTGGATATTAAAACATTTCCATTCATCATCGGTCATATGTGTTATTGTGGCATATGAGTTTATCTAGTTCTTTCGACCGGTCAGACATCTACATATGAGCACTACAAGGCATCAATGTAACAAACAGATTTCAACAGATCGTCATTTATTGTATAGATAGCTACATTCCTGGTGTGCATCACTTAATGAGAAAAGTGTTGGGAAACGTAGTAGAAAACAAAATTTTCATCCTACGATCATGATCCCAGAAAAACTATGAAGATGCATTAAGAGGTTTAAATCAGATTGTTACCAACAACGAGTTGGAGTGGAAGAACAATTGGTGTATATCGTTGATGAAGTCTCTCGAACTGTTCACAAACAATCCTTCGAACCGAAGACCGAAAGCACGACCTCTCCACGGATTGCACAGTTACGAGCTTCACGATCCGATGGTGATTCGCTGTCGAGAGCTAGACGTCGTCAAAGAACTAGAGGGGGGAGAAGAGAACCTCACAGGGGTTCTCTATTATGAGGTTTAGAGAAAACTAGAACTAGCTCTAATCTAGATCAAGTCTAAATTATAACTAGATCAACTAAAGAGAACTAGAGGAGAAACTTGTGTCTCAAAGGGGTAAAAACCTCTAGTATATATATGTGTAGCGGAGAGGGGAAGGGTGGCCGACTTGGGGAAGGGTTCCCCTCCCCTTGCGTCGGCCCTAGGGGGAGGTGGAGCTCCAATTCGGCCTTAGGGTCCATTAATTCTCCTCTAATAGGCCTTTATGTATTTTCTTTAGCCCGTTGATTTTAAATAAATCCTCGGGACCTCACAAATCACAATAATATTGCAGACATTTATAATTTATATTTAAGTCTGCGAAAACAATTTCCACATATATATTAATTCCCGGTATTACTCGGTACTACCCGAAACACTTTCGATGATCCCGAAACGCTTCTGGTTTCTCTCAAAACTATTTATTTTATTCTCAAAACTATTCAGACATTTTTTTTCATATTACTAACTCCTATAGAACTCAATATATCATAATCCCTTAAGCATGTGACCCTGCAAGTTCATTAAAATATAAACATGAGCGAAAACACCTTTCATTCAATGATCAATAGCAGAATCGTGGACATCCATAATGATCCTTATACTTACACGAATGATATCCAAGTGAACCGTTGGTTATCATATGTCATTCCCTTTGCTTCGCGATACATTACAAAACCCAGGGTGAGATATATTGGTATCCCCGTGAGTCATTCACATGCTCACTGTACCTGTCTCCTCGTTATTGGTTTTGTTCTTATTTCTCATTGTCGTGTTCTGGTATCCCTGTGACAGAGTCACCTGTGTCTGCCATACGATGATGGATGCCGTCACACTAAGAGGGCCCTAAGAACATATCTCCATGGTCGGAGGAGCAAATCCCAGTCTCGAGCTATCTAGTTTCTCGACATACATTTTCAATGAACCCGTAAGTTGTCGGTATGATCACCCTGTTGCGAATGACTTTTGAACAACCCCGAAGAGCAATGTATGGTATGGAGTGACTCGATAATCTTATGGTCAAGGAATTATACATACATTAACTCCTGTGTTATGAAGTAAAGACTTCAAACGATATAATCTCTTAAGTATAACAAACAACTTGGGTTAATTTGACATGAGAGTTCTACCAACATCGTGCTCTCAAATGTTATTGGCATATGCCTTTGATCAGGAAAATAGAATTATCATTATAACACCTGAGCTTATCCTAGAGGCAAGACTAGAATCATGTTTTACCGTTTATGCTTCTACACGTGCTTATGTGTTTTCCTCTGAACCAATTATTCAAGAACCATAGGAGTTATATAATAGAATATAAACATTAACGATAAACTTGGAAATAAATAATACAAATATTATTGCCTCTAGGGCATATTTCCGATAAAAATATGTTGTCACGAGTTGTTGTGACGTAGGTCTATAACCCATGGCGACATATCGGCAGAATCACACTTCGGGATTAATTGATTACTTTCTTAACCCTGTTTAGGATACTAATTTTAAAACTCCACTTTGATTACGGCCCCTATTATTTCAAACTACTGAGAATCGCATGAATCCTAAAGTGGCATGGTTTAGGGGAGAAATTTTTGCGGATGGCACCTTTGCTTGATTTATTATTCTTAATGCGTCACTCCGGTCAAAAATATTTTTGTTTGAACCTCAGTTGCCATGAGATATTGTGGCAAAGGTCCATGATGTACGCTGGTACTTGGATCTATGGTTGATGAAACACTTGGATTTCTGTGATTTTCGTGTATATCTCTACCATGACGTATGGTTTTAATTGTTTCTTCGATTAGATTAGCCAATAAGATTTGACCATCCACCATTTATGGACGTAGGGAACATCCATCAAGTTGACGAATAATGTTGGATATAAAACATTTGCATTCATCATTGGTCATATGTGTTATTGTGGCATATAGTTTCTTTCGACCGGTCAGACATCTACATATGAACACTAGAAAACATCAATGTAACGGATAGATTTCATCAGATCGCCTTTTATTGTATGGATAGATACATTTAGAGGAGGGATTTTTGTGAGCGGCGCCTTTGCTTGGTGTGCATCACTTAATGAGAAAACATGTTGCCAAGAGTTGTTGTGATATAGGTCCATAACGCATGGTAACATATTGGCAAAATCACACTTTGGGATTAATTGACTAATTTCTTAGACCCTAGCTACGATACTAATTTTAAAACTCCACTTTAATTATGACCTCTACTATTTCAAACTACCAAGAATCACACGAATCCTAAAGCGGCATGGTTTAGGGGAGAAATTGTTGCAGGCGGTGCCTTTGCTTGGTTTATAGTTCCTAGTGCGTCACTCGGTCAAAAGGATTTTTGTTTGAACCTGATCAATTGCCATTAGATATTTTGGTAAAGGTCCATGACGTATGCTGATACTTGGATTTGTGGTCGATAAAACACTTGGATTTCTCTGGTTTCTGTGTATATCGCTAACAGGACGCATGGTTTATATCATCCTTATGCTAGATGAGTCACTAGGATTCTACCATCTACTAAATGTAGGGGACTGTAACACCCCAAGTGTGATCCTTCCTATTTTGTAACATATCCAACCTTGGTCATGAGTATTTTCATGTGGGTTTTATGATTTATGGCTTCATCATGTTGTTTTGCATTGTTCCTTAATTTGTTGCATGTCATGCCCGTCATTGTTATGTTGCATTGTGCCATCCTATGTTGTTGCCAAGATCATCTCATGTGCATCTTGGTATTCATCTTGTTGTGCTTGCACTATGTTTGTTAATGTTGCTCGCCTATGCATTTGGCCCATGCATCATCACCTCCTCCCTTCTTCTCCCTTTCATTTTTCAAGTGGCATTTTACCCTCTTCCAAGAATGTTCAGTATTTTCCTATAAATCCTTCACCATGCCTTATACCTCTCTGTCAAATTTCATCCCATTTGGAGTTGTTTTGGCTGGGTTTAAAAATGGCCCAAGTTTGAATTTTATTCAAACTTGCATTATTTTTCTACCTCTAAAAATGTCCAAAGCAATTTGTTCAAATAATACATAATTCCAGGAGTCTAGGGGTATATTTGTTTCTTACACATCCCTCTCCACTATTCCTGTGCTTATGTCTTTATTTTTCTGTCTGAAGAAATAGAAAGAAAGAAGTAGTAGTAGCAGCGGCTGCAGCCCAGCAGCAGTGTGCTACTTGTGAGCTGCGTTGGGCTTTCCTCGAAGAGGAGAGGATGATGCAGTACAGTAGAGATAAGTATTTCCGTCAGTTAAGAACCAAAGTTATCAATCCAGTAGGAGAACCACACAACATCTCGTGAACAACACCTACACACAAAATAACAAATAATTGCACCCAACGCAAACAAGGGGTTGTCAATCCCTTGGAGATTTATTGCAAGGATAAAATCTCGTAGTGATATATAGACAAACAAAAACACAAAATAAAATAAAGTAAATAAAATTGCAGCAAGGTATTTTTGGATTTTAATATATGATAAAGATAAGACCCGGGGGCCATAATTTTCACTAGAGGCTTATCTCTTGAACATAGCACATGGTGGGTAAACAAATTACTTTCGGAATTTGATAGAAAAGCGAATAACCAGGCAATGATCATGTATATAGGCATCACGTCTGAGACAACTAGACCGACTCATCCTTGCATCTACTACTATAACTCCACACATCGACCGCTATCCATCATGCATCTAGAGTATTAAGTTCATAAAGAACGGAGTAACGCCTTAAGCAAGATGACATGATGTAGACAAAGTAAACTCAATCAATATGAATACACCCCATCTTTTTTTTCCTTAATGGCAATGATACAAGTATGTGTCATGTCCCCTTCTGTCACTAGGATTGGGCACCGAAGATCGAACCCATTGCAAAGCACCTCTCCCAATGCAAGATAAACCAATCTAGTTGGCCAAACCAAATGGATAGATCAGAGAGAATACAAAGCTATAATAATCATGCATATAAGAATTCAGAAAAGACTCAAACACTATTCATGGATAATCTGATCATAAACTCACAATTCATTGGATCCCAACAAACACACCACAAAAAGGATTACATCAAATAGACTCCAAGAACATCAAGGAGAATATTGTATTGAAGATCAAAGAGAAAGAAGAAGCAATCTAGCTACTAGCTATGGACCCGTAAGTCTATGGTAAACTACTCATACATCATCGGAAGGGCAAGAAGGTTGATGTATACTACTTGTGAGCTGCGTTGGAATTTCCCCGAAGAGGAGAGGATGATGCAGTATGATACGTCTCCGTCGTATCTACTTTTCCTAACACTTTTCCTCTTGTTTTGGACTCTAATTTGCATGATTTGAATGAAACTAACCTGGACTGACGTTGTTTTCAGCATAACTACCATGGTGTTGTTTTTGTGCAGAAATAGAAGTTCTCAGAATGGAACGAAACTTTGCGAGGATTTTTTATACAATAAAAGATAATTTCTGGAGCCAAGAACCACCGGAAGGGGGTACCTGGGTGGGCACAACCCACTAGGGCGCGCCACCCCCTCCAGGCGTGCCTAGGGGGTTGTCCCCACCTGGTGGCCCCGCAGACCCTGAAGCCGACACTATAAAATCCTACTTTTCCAAAAAAATGAGGGAGAAAGAATTATCGTGTTTCACGAGACGGAGCCGGCGCCATCTTCTGTTCTTCAGGAGGCCAAATCTGGAGTTTGTTTGGGGCTCCAGAGAGGGGGATCTTCGATCTTCATCATCACCAACCCTTCTCCATCGCCAATTCCATGATGTTCCCCACTGGGAGTGAGTAATTCCTTCGTAGGCTCGCTGGTCGGTGAGGAGTTGGATGAGATTCATCATGTAATCGAGTTAATTTTGTTAGGGCTTGATCCCTAGTATCCATTATGTTCTGAGATTGATGTTGCTATGACTTTGCCATGCTTAATGCTTGTCACTTTGGGCCCGGGTGCCATGATTTCAGATCTGAACCATTTATGTTATCACCATTATATCTATGTTCTAGATACGATCTTGCAAGTTATAGTCACCTACTATGTGTTATGATCCGGCAACCCCGGAGTGACAATAGCCGGGACCACTCCCGGTGATGACCGTAGTTTGAGGAGCTCATGCATTCATCATGTGTTAATGCTTTGTTATGGTTCGTTATTAAAAGGAGGCCTTAATATCCCTTAGTTTCCAATAGGACCCCGCTGCCACGGGAGGGTAGGACAACAGATGTCATGCAAGTTCTTTCCATATGCACGTATGACTATTTACGGAATACATGCCTACATTATATTTAGAACTAGAGTTAGTGCCGTATCGCCCTAGGTTATGACTGTCTCATGATGAATATCATCCAACGAATCGCCGATCCAATGCCTATGATTTTCCTACATACTCATCTTGCTAAGTTACTACTGCTATTGTTGCTACCGCACTTGCTACAAAACTACTGCTATCGCTGTTACTGTTACTATTGTTGTTGCTACTCCTATTAAAACTATCATACCACTTTGCTACTGATCACTTTGCTGCAGATAATTAATCTCCAGGTGTGGTTGAATTGACAACTCAACTGCTAATACTTACAAATATTCTTTGGCTCCCCTTGTGCTGAATCTATATTTGGGTTGTATACTCTACCCTCAAAAACTTTTGTGATCCCATATACTTGTGGGTTATCAAGACCTTTTTCTGGCGTTGTTGCCGGGGAGCATAGCAATATTTGTTGAGTCACTTGGGATTATTATAAAATTGTCACTATGAAGAATCTGAAGGATGCTAAGACTAAGATTTTTCCCTCTAAGATGAGGGGAGGTAAGGGGCTGCCATCTAGCTCCGCACTTGATTCACCTTCTGTTATAAATAGACTTGCAACACCACCACATGCTATTAATTCTGATATGTCACAAGTTATAGATGATGCTACTTCTACTATGAATGCTACTCATGATGATGCTAGTACCTTCCTTGATGATAATGTGCCACTAGGTGAATTTCTTGATGAACAAATTGCTAGAGTAAGACATCATGATATTGTTGAAACTGATGATGAGCTTGAAACTAAAAATCTTGAAACACCTATTAGAACTAGTCATCCTAGATATGAATTGCCAAAGGTACCGGAAGGTTATGTTATGGGTGATGAGGCAAGTTGAGATATTCTTGCTTGTAAGGATAGAGATGATCTAGAAAAATTATTATGCAAGTATAAAGAAAGATCTTTGAATGCTAGAATGAAATGTGATCCTAAGTTTGCTACTTCACCTATCTTTATTGATGATAAGGATTATGAATTCTCTGTCGACCCAGAGTTAATTACTTTGGTTGAATCTGATCCATTCCATGGTTATGAAACTGAAACTATTGTGGCACATCTTACTAAGTTGAATGACATAGCCACTCTTTTTGCTCATGATAAGAAGATTTGCTATTACTACATCCTCAAATTATTTCCGTTCTCATTAAAGGGTGATGCTAAAGCTTGGTACAATACTCTTGCTCCTGGTCATGTGCGTAGTCCCCAGGATATGATTTATTACTTCTCTGAAAAATATTTCCCTGCTCATAAGAAACAAGCTGCCTTGTAGGAAATATTTAACTTTGTGCAAATTGAAGAAGAGAGTCTCCCACAATCTTGGGGGAGGCTTCTCCAATTGCTTAATGCTTTGCCTGATCATCCTCTTAAGAAAAATGAAATACATGATATCTTCTATAATGGACTAACCGATGCTTCTAAGGATTTCCTAGATAGTTGTGCTGGTTGTGTTTTTAGGGAACGAACTATTGAGTAAGCTGAAGAATTATTGAATAACATGTTGACAAATTATGATGATTGGACTCCTCCTAAAACACCGCCTAAACCCACTCCAAAAAGAGGGGTATTTTATATCTCACTCCTGAAGATATGCAAGAGGCAAAAAAATCTATGAAGGAAAAAGGTATCAAAGCTGAGGATGTAAAAAATTTACCTCCTATTGAAGAAATACATGGGCTTGATACACCACCACCACCTAAGGTGGTAGAGGTAAATTCTTTAATGAAATTCAATGATAGTGATAATCCTCATAACAAACATCCTAGTCAATGCCTTTATGAGTTTGATAATTACATTAGAAAGCAAGATCACTTCAATGCAAATGTTATGAAACAATTGAAATACAACTCTGATATGATTGCTCGCTTAAGTGACTTGTTATTTTGAATTTCATATGATGTTAGAGGTGTAGGAAAGCATGCTTCTATGGTTCAAACTCAACTAGAACAAGTTACTAAATCTCAAAGAGAGCTTCTTGATGAAATGAACAATAATATAAGTGACTTTGCTGTTAGAGTAGCAACTAGAGGAGGTAAAATGACTCAGGAACCACTTTATCATGAGGGACACCCTAAGAGAATTGAACAAGATTCTCAAAGAATTAACACTGATGCATCTAGTCCTTCTAAAAAGAAAAGAAAAGAAGAAAAATGATAGGACTTTGCATGCCCATAGTGAACCTGAAGTAGAAAAACCTCATGATAACACTACAAAAAAAATAAACTTTCGTGATGATACGCGTTTGTCACAGTAGGTCACGGTTTTTGTCATGCATGTACATCCATGACGATTTTATGACAGAATTAAGATAGTCATGCATGTGCTGTCATATAAGTGTTCCATGATATTACCAAAATTATCATCACGGAAGTGTCCACTTCCATGACGATAAATCACGCGTCGTAGAAGTGCTTTCGTCAAGGGTGACTGACACGTGGCATCCACCGTAACGGGTCACGGTTAAGCTATCAGGTTCCAGTTTGGATCCGATAACCCGTTAACAGCCCCGACCAATGGGGATGTTCCATGTGTAAAATTCTCATTTGCCAAAGGAAACACGTGTCATCTCGTCATTGGGACATATGTCATCCCTACAATGGACGAAAGACCCCTATGATATGTCGACACGTGGACAGCCCAACAATGGCCCATTTAAGGTAAAAAAGGCCGGCTCAGCTAAAGGCCCACCATATTTTTTCCGACACTAGTGGGCTGGACCGTTAACAGCCTGCCATGTTTTGGGTCAAATTGAGGCCCATATCAGATCAGTCATGTTCATAGCCTGCCGTGTTTTGGGACAAATTACGGCCCATATCAGATCAGGCCCATTAACAGGCCTCTGTTCTTTTGGGCCCATTCTAATCCAGGTTTGTATTTCAGCCTGTTAAAAGGCTCGTTTACTATCGTGGATTTGTCACGGTAGATGTCCTAGTGTGAGGACTTAGTCGCGAGGCCAACACATCTATGTGGTAGATTGAGAGGGGTTGGGCGGAATTGAGAGACGCAATATAAGACATGGATTTACACAGCTTCGGGCCCCGGCAAACATTATCCGGTAATAACCCTACATGTTGTTTGTGGCTAGGTCTCATTATGATCATGAGGGACTCGTCAGTAAGCAGGCTCTTTGTGTCCAGCCCTAGAGATCGTTTCTTCTTACTTGTCCCTCTTTGGGGAGCCCTGCCCATCCTTATATAAGTTGAAGGGGCGGATTACATGACTAGTCCTAGTAGGATTAGGATTACTCTATTACAGGTGGAGTCCTAGTCTTGCTTCCTTTGTAAGGGAATATTCCTTATGCTTTCCTCTTAAGCCGGCCCATCATAACATAAGCCGACCTTCTGGGTCTTGGGCCTAGTCTTCTAATTAACCTGCCGTCGGGGCCATTAGCGAGTCGTCAGGCTTGTGAGTCGTCAGACCAGTGAGCCGCCAGACTCGTAAGTCCCCAATCCTCCGGAGGGTTGCCAATGAAGCCGCCACGGTCTCTTCTCACCTCGCAGCCACAACTTCGTTCAGTTACGGCGTGCCACCGTGGCCTTGACCCGCCGCTGGGCCTATGAGCCACCGCCCGGGCCCTGCAGCCGATTTGTGCCGGCTCTGCCCCGAGCTGCGTTGGTCTCCCGCGCACGTACTCACAGCCGTTGTGGCTTGTTGCGTTGTCAGCTTCCTCCGAGCTGAGGCAAGGCGAAGGCAGACCCGGCCGGCGACTTGCAGCACGGGTGACGGTGAGTCAAGTCCACGCTGCAGCAGCGGTTCGTAGGAAGCTGAAAATGCAACGAGCCACGGCGGCTGCGAGTACGTGCGCGGGAGACCATCACAACGCAGGGCAGAGCCGGCACAAATTCGTGGCAGATCCTGGGCGGCGGCTCACAAGCACGACGGTGGGTCAAGGCCGTAGTGGCACGCCGTAACTGAACGAAGTTGTGGCCGCAAGGTGAGAAGAGACCGCAGCGGCTTCATTGGTAACCCATCGGAGGATTGGCGACTTACGAGTCTGGCGGGTCACTGGTCTGACGACTCACAAGCCTGGCGACTCACTAATGGCCCCGACGACAGGTCAGTTAGAATACTAGGCCCAAGGCCCAGAAGGCCGGCTTATGTTATGATGGGCTGGCTTAAGAGGAATGCATAAGGAATATTCCCTTATAAAGGAAGCAAGACTAGGACTCCACTTGTAATAGAGTAATCCTAATCCTACTAGGACTAGTCATGTAACCCGCCCCTTCAACTTATATAAGGAGGGGTAGGGCTCCCCAAAGAGGGATAAGTAAGAAGAAACAATCTCTAGGGCTAGACACAAAGAGACGACTTACTGACGACTCCCTCATGATCATAATGAGACCTAGCCACAAACATGTAGGGTTATTACCGGATGATGTTTCCCTGTAGTGACCAGACCTCAAACAGTCCAGTCTCTGTGCATCAGTGTCATCCCTGGATCGGTAATGCTGACATGCACAGTACTTGAGGATTTATAATAGAGTTTCAATCACACACTTATTACATCGAACGTCTCAAAAGAGAACTTATTACAAAAATATGGCTTAAGGCCATCTAAATAAGATAACAACGGAAGGCTTGGCAGATAAAGTGAGTCCGTCAACTCCAACGACATAGCTGAGTGAACGACAAAGACCTATGGCACCTTACTCGTCATTTCAAAAGTCTGCAACATGATATGTTGCAGCCCGAAATGGGTCAGCACATGGAATATGCTGGCAAAGTAACACATAGAGTAATTAATAGAATAAATGCTATCACTACATGCATGTAAGGCTGGTGGAAAGCTCTATGGTTACTTTTTTTGCATAAAGCCAATTTTCCCCTACAACAAAGGAATACATTTTATTTAACTATCATGGTGGTTGTTAAACATCGAGAAGGTTTCTCCAACTCAATCCCAATTAAACAATATCATTAAACCCAACAAATTAATTTAGAGTGATGAGATCAACATGATAATCCAAGAACCAGATACTCAAAAATGTCCATAACCGGGGACACGGCTAACCAAGATTAGTTTGTACACTCTGCAGAGGTTTGCACACTTTTCCCCACAAGATTCGATCTCCTCCGTTAGATTTCTCGCACTACATGGTGTTTGAGAAACGGATGACCGAGACACAGTCTTTCAAAAACATTAAATCTTTACCCTGGGTGGACAGTTACACCTACTTCCCCCTACATCTGCTAGCCCACCACTGAAAGAGGTCATGCAACCTACTCAACTATGCTAGAGCCCATAATAGCTTGTGGCTGCACATGGAAGTTTCTAGCATGAATAATCTTATGATCCCTTTGAGCCTGGGTGGCGAACCGTACGATGATCACACTGGTACTCCAGGATATCCTAGGACAACACTGGATTCTCCAGGTGCTCTGACAACCACTGGGTACTCCAAGGTGCCTCAACCAATCCACCCAGATGTGTATTTAAGTAGCCACCTTAAGTTAACCATTTATTAATAATACTCACATCTGTCATGGATACACTCACCCAATCCATGTCTACGAGCATAGCATAGCAATCTTGAGCATAACGAGAAGTAACTCCCAAAGGTTTGATAGTAAAAGGACAATAGGTTCTACCTCATCATCTACTTCCCAAACCCACATGTTATTCAGATCCTAACCATGCAATGTTTGAGGACTGGGACTAATGCATAAAAACATGGGTAATAGGGAGATATGATCAAAGTGTTACTTGCCTTGCTGATGATCCGTGATGTCTACTACACAACCTTCTTCTTGTAGACGTTGTTGGGCCTCCAAATGCAGAGGTTTGTAGGACAGTAACAAATTTCCCTCAAGTGGATGACCTAAGGTTTATCAATCCATGGGAGGCGTAGGATGAAGATGGTCTCTCTCATTTAAGAATTTCAGATATTGGTATTTTATTCAAACAACAAGCAAAGCAAAACAAAATAAAATGATGCTCCAAGCAAAACACATATCATGTGGTGAATAGAAATATAGCTCCAAGTAAAGTTACCGATAGACAAAGACGAAAGAGGGGATGCCATCCGGGGCATCCCCAAGCTTAGGCTCTTGGTTGTCCTTGAATATTACCTTGGGGTGCCTTGGGCATCCCCAAGCTTAGGCTCTTGCCACTCCTTATTCCATAGTCCATCAAATCTTTATCCTAAACTTGAAAACTTCACAACACAAAACTCAACAGAAAACTCGTAAGCTCCGTTAGTATAAGAAAATAAAACCACCACTTAGGTACTGTTGTGAACTCATTCTAAATTCATATTGGTGTAATATCTACTGTATTCCGACTTTTGTATGGTTCATACCCTCCGATAATACTCATAGATTCATCAAAAATAAGCAAATAACACATAGAAAACAGAATCTGTCAAAAACAGAACAGTCTGTAGTAATCTGTATCATTCGAATACTTATGTAACTCCAAAAATTCTACCATATTAGGAAGACCTGAGAAATGTGTGTACCAATTCAGTTCAAAAAGAATCAGATCAAAATCACGTCTCTGTGAATTATCAAAACTAATTTATTTGATGCAAAAGTTTCTGATTTTCAGCAGGATCAACACAACTATCACCGTAAGCTATCCTAAAGGTCTTACTTGGCACTTTATTGGAACAAAAGCTATAAAACATGATTACTACAGTAGCCTAATCATGTGAACACACAAAAACAGTAAGGATAAGTATTGGGTTGCCTCCCAACAAGCGCTATCATTTAACGCCCCTAGCTAGGCATGATGATTTCAATGATGCTCACATAAAAGATAAGAATTGAAACATAGCGGGAGCATCATGAAGAATATGACTAGCACATTTAAGTCGAACCCACTTCCTATGCATAGGGATTTTTGTGAACAAACAACTTATGGGAACAATAATCAACTAGCATAGGAAGGTAAAATAAGTATAGCTTCGAAATTTTCAACACACAGGGAGGAAACTTGATATTATTGCAATTCCTACAAGCATATGTTCCTCCCTAATAATAATTTTCAATAGCATCATGAATGAATTCAACAATATAACCAGCACCTAAAGCATTCTTTCCATGATCTACTTGCATAGAAAACTTACTACTCTCCACATAAGCAAAATTCTTCGCATTCGGGATAGTGGGAGAATCATAAGAGACTCGAATACTATAAATTGTTTCCACATTAAAAGAGTAATGTTCAGAAAAAGGGTAATCATAATCATGACAAGTTTTATAAATATAATCATCACTACTTTTTATAGCATAAGTTTCATCACAATAATCATCATAAGTAGCAACTTTGTTCTCATCATAATCAATTGAAACCTCTTCCAAGATAGTGGAATCATTACTAAATAAAGTCATGACCTATCCAAATCCACTTTCATAATCATCACAATAAGATTCAACATCCTCCAAAATAGTGGGATCATTACTTCCTAAAGTTGACACTCTTCCAAACCGACTTTCATCAATATAATCATCATAAGTAGGAGGCATGCTATCATCATAACAAATTTGCATATCAAAACTTGGGAGGCTAACAATATCATCTTCATTAAACATAGCATCCCCAAGCTTGGGACAAATATTATTTGCAGCAAATATATTCTCAAATATGTCATCCTCATCAAACATAGCTTCCCCAAGCTTGGGCCTTTTCATATCATAAGCATAATCACTCTCATCATTAATAGTATGGATAGCACCAATAGTATAGCAATTATCATCATCATAATGAGTAGTAGGAGCAACATCATTTGGGAGGGATACATTTTTATCTTTTCTCCGTCTTTTCTTTTTCTCCTTCACATCATGTGTGGGTTGAATCCTCCTTTTGGAGCTCCTTATTAATGAGATTGGTTGAATAGAAGGCTCCTCCTTGTTACCTGATTCATCATAAGAAATAATAGGAGGATATTGGGAAGTTTCTTCCCTTTCATTAGTATTCTCTTCATCTTCTATTTGCTTTCTTTTCTTTATGTAATTGGCAATATAAGGGTTTTCAATGCAATTCACCGCACAATACATATAAATTTCCTCTAGATCAATATCAAGAAATTTCTTAAGGTTAATTTCTAGAATATGTTTAGTTGCATGTTTCAATTCTTCATAACCCAAAAGCAAACTAAGTTCAATATGATGTGCAAGGGAAATCAAGTCATCACAATTTTTGGACACGATTCGATCATGAAACAATTTGCATCGAAGATTTAAATGACCATGTTCATTGCAAAGTTCACAAGTATGGCGGAGATATTTTAAATTTTCAGCACTCACATCTAGCCTTTCTTGCAACCATTTAGTTTCTAAATACTTATGCCTCTTGCAAAATCTATCTTCTCTATTTGGTATGTACTTGCAAACTCTATGCACTCCACAAAAATCGACATACTTATAAGAGATATTTTCTAGTGCAATCATCATTAGTACTATGGATATTCAAGGAGTTCATACTAACAACATTGCAATCATGCTCATCATTCAAACATTTAGTACCAAACATTTTATAGACTTCTTCTTCTAGCAATTGAACACAATTTTCCTTTCCATCATTCTCACGAAAGATATTAAAAAGATGAAGCGTATGAGGCAAACTCAATTCCATTTTTTGTAGTTTTCTTTTATAAACTAAACTAGTGATAAAACAAGAAACTAAAAGATTCGATTGCAAGATCTAAAGATATACCTTCAAGCACTCACCTCCCCGGCAACGGCGCCAGGAAAGAGCTTGATGTCTACTACACAACCTTCTTCTTGTAGATGTTGTTGAGCCTCCAAGTGTAGAGGTTTGTAGGATAGTAGCAAATTTCCCTCAAGTGGATGACCTAAGGTTTATCAATCTGTGGGAGGCGTAGGATGAAGATGGTGTCTCTCAAACAACCCTACAACCAAATACAAAGAGTCTCTTGTGTCGCCAACACACCCAATACAATGGTAAATTGTATAGGTGCACTAGTTCGGCGAAGATATGGTGATACAAGTGCAATATGGATGGTAGATATAGGTTTTTGTAATTTGAGAAAAACAGCAAGGTAACTAATGATAAAAGTGAGCGTAAACGATATTGCAATGCTAGGAAACAAGGCCTAGGGTTCATACTTTC
Organism: Triticum aestivum; assembly: GCF_018294505.1. Lineage (NCBI taxonomy): Eukaryota > Viridiplantae > Streptophyta > Magnoliopsida > Poales > Poaceae > Triticum > Triticum aestivum. The sequence continues at coordinate 447,570,148 of NC_057801.1, forward strand.
ACTAGTGCAAGTTCTCTCAACAATAATAACATAAATAGATCATATAACTATCCCTGAACATGCAACAAAGAGTCACTCCAAAGTCACTAATAGCAGAGAACAACCGAAGAGATTATGGTAGGGTACGAAACCACCTCAAAGTTATCCTTTTTGATTGATCTATTCAAGAGTCCGTAGTAAAATAACACGAAGCTATTCTTTCCGTTCGATCTATCATAGAGTTTGTACTAGAATAACACCTTAAGACACAAATCAACCAAAACCCTAATGTCACCTAGATACTCCAATGTCACCTCAAGTATCCGTGGGCATGATTATACGATATGCATCACACAATCTCAGATTCATCTATTCAACCAACACAAAGTACTTCAAAGAGTGCCCCAAAGTTTCTACCGGAGAGTCAAGACGAAAACGTGTGCCAACCCCTATGCATAAGTTCACAAGGTCACTGAACCCGCAAGTTGATCACCAAAACATACATCAAGTGAATCACATGATATCCCATTGTCACCCTAGATAAGCACATGCAAGACATACATCAAGTGTTCTCAAATCCTTAAAGACTCAATCCGATAAGATAACTTCAAAGGGAAAACTCAATCCATTACAAGAGAGTAGAGGGGGAGAAACATCATAAGATCCAACTATAATAGCAAAGCTCGCGATACATCAAGATCGTGCCACCTCAAGAACACGAGAGAGAGAGAGATCAAACACATAGCTACTAGTACATACCCTCAGCCCTGAGGGTGAGCTACTCCCTCCTCGTCATGGACAGCGCCGGGATGATGAAGATGGCCACCGGTGAGGGATCCCCCGTCCGACAGGCTGCCGGAACAGGGTCCCAATTGGTTTTTGGTGGCTACAGAGGCTTGCAGCGGCGGAACTCCTGATCTATTGTGCTCCTCGATGTTTTTAGGGTATATGGACATATATAGGCAAAATAAGTCGGTCAGGGGCCCACGAGGGGCCCATGAGGTTGGGGGCGCGCCTAGGGGGGTAGGGCGCGCCTCCCTGCCTCGTGGCTTCCTCGTTGCTTCCCTTACGTACACTCCAAGTCTCCTGGATTGCTTCCGTTCCAAAAATAACTCTCCCAAAGGTTTCATTCCATTTGGACTCCGTTTGATATTCCTTTTCTTCGAAACATTGAAATAGGCAAGAAAACAACAATTTGGTCTGGGCCTCCGGTTAATAGGTTAGTCCCAAAAATAGTATAAAAGTGCTTAGTAAAGCCCATAAACATCCAAAACAGATAATATAATAGCATGAATACTTCATAAATTATAGATACGTTGGACACGTATCAATCCGCAAAACCTAGAGACTCGTAGTAGCACGCTTCGCACTCCGGGAATTGTATCGCAAACATACAAAGGCATACATAAGCACTCAAACTAACAGCACGGGTAAAACTCAAATATGAAGATTTAACCAGAAGTTCAACTGAAGAACTCCGGTTTGCAAAAAGAATCAAATCAAACGGAGCAACAAAACTCAAACTACATAAGAAACAAGAATCATTTACTAATCTGGACTAAAGTCAAATTTTACAGTACCAAAATCATGTTCAAGTTGGTTAAACAGAAAGAGGGCTCCGATTCGAATATCTAGGCGCTTGTTTCATCTAATTTGAATAAACGAGCGAAAAGATAAACTAGATCGAAGATCAGGGCAGAAATCGCGATCGAAAAATAATCGCAGAAAACCCCTGGAAAATAAAACGAGACGAATAGGCTAATGAACAAACGTTCGCTGTCTGCGACTAACTGACGAACAACGTTCCTTAAAACTAACGTACGGATGAACGCCCGCTAATTAACTAAACCGAAAAAACCGAACCGTTCTAATAAAAAAACTAGATCTAGGGTTTAAAAAAACCAAAATATTTTTTTGAAAAAAAAATGAAACGGCGGCGACGGCGGTTTCTACCTCCGGCGAGTGGCGGCGGGATCGGGTGGCGGCGGTGGCGACTCCGGCGGGCGGGCGGGCGGCGGCGGCGGGCGGGGCGGTCATTGTCGGCGGGGAGGCGGCGGCGTCGGGCGGCTGTAGCGACCAGACCTCAAACAGTCTGATCTCTGTGCATCAGTGTCATCCCTGGATCGGTAATGCCGACACGCACAATACTTGAAGGATTTATAACAGAGTAGCAATCACACACTTATTACATCGAATGTCTCAAAAGAGAACTTATTACAATAAATATGGCTTAAGGCCATCTAAATACGATAACAACGGAAGGCTTGGAAGATAAAGCGAGTCCATAAACTCCAACGACATCGCTGAGTGAAAGATCACGACCTAAGGCACCTTACTCGTCGTCTGAAAAGTCTATAACATGAACGTTGCAGCCCAAAAATGGGTCAGCACATGGAATATGCTGGCAATGTAACACATAGAGAGTAATGAAGAGAATAATGCTATCACTACATGCATATATGGCTGGTGGAAAGCTCTATGGTTACAGTTTTGCATAAAGCCAATTTTCCCTACAACAAAAGAATAAGTTTTATTTAACTATCGTGGTGGTTGTAAAACATTGAGAAGGTTCACCCAACTAAATCCCAATTAAGCATCATCATTAAACCTAATCAAATTATATTAAGAGTGATGAGATCCACATGATAATCCAAGAAACTAGATACTCAAAACATCCATAACCGGGGACACGGCTAACCATGATTAGTTTGTACACTCTGCAGAGGTTTGCGCACTTTTCCCCACAAGACTCGATCTCTTCCGTTGGATTCCTTGCACTACATGATGTTTGAGAAACGGATGACTGAGACACAATCTTTCAGAAGCATTAACTCTTTCCTCTGGGTAGACAGTACCAACCTACATCCCCTACATCTACTAGCCTACCACTGAAAGAGGTCACGCAACATACTCAACTATGCTAGAGCCAATAATAGCTTGTGGCTACACACGGAAGTTTCTAGCATGAATAATCTTACGATCCCTTTGAGTCTGGGTGGCGGTGCATAGGAGAATCACACGGTACCCCGGGATTTCCAAAAAATACAGGCAACACTGGGTTCCCCAGGTGCCTCAATCCACCCAGATGTGAATTAAAGTAGCCACCTTAAGTTAACCATTAATTAACAACACTCACATCTGTCATGGATACACTCACCCAATCCACATCTACAAGCATAGCAATATAAGCAACTGTACAAGTAACTCCCAAAGTTTGATAATAAACAGGACAATAGGTACTACCTCATCTAGTTCCCAAAATCCACATATTAATCAGATCCTAACCATGCAATTGTTTGAGGATTGATCTAATGCAATAAAACTGGGTAGTGAAGAGGTATGATCAAAGTTTTACCCGCCTTGCTGATGATCCGTGAAACCTAGAGACTCGTAGTAGCACGCTTCGCACTCCGGGTACTCTATCGCAAACAAACAAGCATACAATAAGCACTCAACTAGAAGCATGGGTAAAACTCAAATAATAGATCTAAGTAGAAAGTTCAACTTAAGAACTCCAGTTTGTAAAAAGAATCAAATCAAACGAAACAACGAAAATCAAACTGCGAAAGAAACAAGCTCCGTTTACTAATCTGGACTTAAGTCAAATTTTACAGTAGCAAAACCATGTTTAAGTTGGTTAAACGGAAAGAGGGTTTCGAGTCAAAACTCTAGGCGCTTGAATCACCTGATTCCATTAAACGAGCGAAAAGATAAACTAATACGAAAATCAGGGCAGAAATCGCAATCGAAAATAATCGCGGAAAATCCCTAGAAATAGAAAAACTGACGAACAGGATAACGAATGAACATTCGCTGTCTGCGGCTAAACGGTGAAAATCGTTCGTTAAAATGAACGGACGAACGGGCGTTCGCTAATTAACTAAACCAAAAAAAACCTGAACCGGATCTGAAAAAAACAGATCTAGGTTTTCGAATAAAAAACCGAACAGTTTTTCTGGGAAAACCGACGAACGGCGAGACAGCGGCGGCGGCTACCTCCAGCGGTGGTCCGGCGGGCGAGGCGGCGGTCTCCGGTGGCGGCGGGATCTCCGGCGACGACGGCGGGGCAAGGGGCGGCGGTGTCGGGCGGCGGCGTGCGGCGTCGTTGTCGGCGGCGTCAACCGGCGGCGGCGGCATGGATCTGGCGGCGGGGCGGTGCTAGGGTTCGGCGGCGGCGGCTGGTGGGCTGGGGGGGCTCGGTGTGGCGGCTTATAAGAGGGCCGGCTGGGGGAGTCCTGGCTGGTTACGGCCCGGAGTCGCTTCTTTTTTTAAACAATTCCACGGAAAGAACAAATAAAAGAAATACTAAACGGACTCCAAAAATCCTAAAAATATATCGGACAAAGTGAACATTTACTTAGGCCTATAATGCATTTTTGAAAAACGCATATTTTCCTAATTCAAATAAAATAGCGATAAAACTCCGAATAAAATTCTTATTTGATTTTAATATTAAATCTCCAATATTTCTTTATTTTGGGAAAGTCATTTTATTCCCTCTCTTTTATTTTTATAAAATAAATATATAAAGAGAAAAATAATTAAAATCAAATGATCCTCTTTTCAAAATTTGATAAAACTCAAATATGAAAATAACGAAATCCCCAACTCTCTCCATGGGTCCTTGAGTTGCGTAGAATTTATAGGATCAAGCCAAAATGCAATAAAATATGATATGCAATGATGATCTAATGTATAACATTCCAAATTGAAAATTTGGGATGTTACAGCGGCGACGGTCGCGCGAGGCGACGGCGGAACACATCGTGAACTCCTGACAAACCTTCGGGCAATTCGAACTTGTAAGCAACTTCTCCCATACGTTCCAAAACTTTGTATGGTCCCACAAAACGTGGTGCCAACTTTCCCTTAACTCCAAAATGCTTAACTCCTCGAAGTGGGGACACACGAAGATAAACTCTGTCTCCGACTTCGTAAACTGTCTCCTTGCATTTAGAATCCGCATAGCTCTTCTGCCTGGACTGGGCTACCTTGAGCCTATCGCGAATCAGATTAACCTTCTCTTCAGACTCTTTAATCAAATCTGGTACAAACAACTGATGGTCTCCAACGTCATCCCACAACAACGGTGTCTTGCACCTTCTTCCGTACAAGGCTTCGAAAGGGCCATCTTCAAACTGGATTGATAACTGTTGTTGTAAGAGAACTTTGCATAAGGCAAATTGTCGTCCCAACTAGATCCATAATCTAGCGCACAAGCTCTCAACATGTCCGCCAGAATCTGATTGACTCTCTCAGTCTGTCCATCTATGTGTGGATGAAAGGCTGTACTGAACTCTAGCCTGGTACCCAAAGTTTCGTGCAACTGATTCCAGAACTTTGAGGTAAACTGGGTTCCTCTATCTGATACAATGGTCCTCGGAACTCCATGCAGACATACGATCCTGGTCATGTATATCTTTGCCAAATTAGCACTGGTGTAAGTGGTCTTCACTGAGATGAAATGAGCTACCTTCGTCAAACGATCGACTACAACCCATATCGAGTCATAGCCTGAACGAGTTCTGGGCAATCCCGTTATAAAATCCATTCCTAGCTTATCCCACTTCCATTCGGCTATCGACAATGGTTGTAGCAAACCTACTGGCTTCTGATGTTCTGCCTTCACTCTTTGACATACATCACAAACTGCTACATACTCCGCAATATCCTTCTTCATTCTGGTCCACCAGAAACTGTCCTTCAAATCCAGATACATCTTGGTATTTCCTGGGTGAATCGAATACGGCGAGTCATGGGCCTCTTGCAGAATCAACTTCCTGATTTCCTGGTCATTGGGTACATATACGTGGTCCTCAAACCATAAGGTATCGTGCTCATCCTCACGAAATCCCTTAGCTTTTCCTTTGCTCATCCTTTCCTTTATCTCGGCAGTCTCCTTGTCCGTCTTCTGGGCTTCTCTGATCTTATCCATCAAAGTAGACTGAATCTCCAATGATGTTACATAGCCTCTCGGAACTATCTACAAACATAGCTCGCGAAGATCCTCGGCTAACTCCTTGGGTAACTCTCTCGTCAAGAGGGTGTTGACATGGCTCTTGCGGCTCAACGCATCAGCTACTACGTTAGCCTTTCCTAGGTGATAATGCAATCTCATATCATAATCCTTAATGAGCTCCAACCATCTCCTTTGCCTGAGATTCAATTCCTTCCGCGTGAAGATATACTTCAAACTCTTGTGATCCGTGTACACCTCACAATGGTTTCCGATGAGAAAATGTCTCCATGTCTTCAATGCATGCACTACGGCTGCTAACTCCAAATCATGTGTAGAATAGTTCAACTCATGGGGTTTAAGCTGTCGTGAGGCATAAGAAACAATTCTTCGCTCCTGCATAAGCACTGCTCCAAATCCTCGACAAGAAGCGTCATAATATACTTCATAATCCTTGTGTTGTTCTGGCAGGATCAACCCTGGTGATGTAACCAAACGTTTCTTCAACTCCTGGAAACTGGCCTCACATTCCTCAGTCCATTTGAATTTGGTGTCCTTCTTTAACAACTCCGTCATGGGCTCTGCAATCTTTGATAAATTCTCGATGAATCTCCGGTAGTATCCTGCGAGTCCAAGAAAACTCCGGATCTCTCCAACTGACGTGGGTGCTTCCCAATTTGTCACAGTGACAACTTTGGTGGGGTCTACTGCTATTTCTTCTCTGGATATAACATGTCCGAGGAATCCAACTTCCTTCAACCAAAACTCACACTTGCTGAACTTGGCATATAACTGATGTTCTTTGAGCTTTCCAAGTACCAAACGTAAATGCTCCTTATGCTCCTCTTCATTCTTCGAGTAGACCGGAATATCATCAATGAACGCCACAACGAACTTATCCAAAAACTCCATAAACACCTTGTTCATCATGTTCATGAAATAGGCAGGTGCGTTAGTCAGACGAAATGACATAACGGTATACTCATATAGCCCGTACCTTGTGGTAAAAGCTGTCTTAGGTATATCACGCTCTCGAATCTTCAACTGTGGTATCCTGATCGCAAATCGATCTTGGAAAATACTTTAGCTCCTTGCAACTGATCAAACAGATCATTGATCATCGGCAGTGGGTACTTGTTCTTGATTGTCACTTCATTCAATCCTCGATAATCAACAACCATCCTCAACGATCCATCCTTATTCTCCACTAGAAGCACGGGTGATCCCCAAGGTGACGAACTTGGGCGAATATAGCCTTTATCCAGTAACTCCTTAATCAGCTGCTTAATTTCCTCCAAATCCTTTGCGGGCATCCTGTACGGTCTCTTAGATATTGGCCCTGTGCCTGGCAAAAGCTTAATCAAAAACTTGATGTCTCTATCCGGTGGCATGCCTGGCAACTCTTCTGGAAATACATTAGGGAGATCCCTCACTAATGGTACTTCCTCCTGTACAAGTCCTGATAAGGAATTCACTTGAGTCCTCTTCGGCACATGCTGGGATACATACTTAATCCTTCTTCCTTCTGGGGTGGTGAGCAAAATTGACTTACTGGCGCATTCAATATTCCCTCCATACTTTGATAACCAATCCATGCCTAATATCACATCCAGTCCTTGTGACTCCAATACTATTAGGTCCGAGGGAAACACGTAGTTACCAATCCTTAATGGTAACAGATCACACCATAGACTAGCCATATACTCTGCTCCTGGTGAGGTTGCTAACATGGGTGACCTAAGGGCTTGGGTTGGCAGGTTAAACTTATCCAGAAATCCCCTTGATATGTATGAATGCAATGCACCAGTATCAAAAAGAACGATTGCATTAAATGACTTAAACAAAAACTTACCTATTAGTACATCTGGCTGGGCTTCAACCTCCTCCACGCTAACGTGGTTCATCTGTCCCCTGTTGAAAGGGTTCAGCTTCCTCCCAGAGTTTCCATTGCTATTTCCATTCTTAGCTTCAGGACATTCATTGGCATAATGTCCTGTCTTCTGGCACTTGTAGCAAGTAATGTGGCTCAAATCCTTCTTAGCTGGTGTTGCTGGGTTGGAATGGTTCTGTCCGTTGCTTCCTCCATTACCGTTCCCATTATTGGGGCCACTATGGTTGTGCTAACTTCCTCCATTGTGATTGTGACCTCCATGGTTATGCTGAAATGGTCCTCCCGAGTTCGGGGTAAAACGAGGCTTCCGCTGAGCTCCAGAATTGTACTTTCCTTGTCCATACTTCCTCTTACGGCTATCAATCTGCTGCTGCTTCCCTTCAATCATGAGAGCTCTATCTACCAACTCCTAGTAGTTGTTGAAGGTTGCCACCATCAACTGCATGCTCAGCTCATCATTCAGTCCTTCCAGAAACTTCTCCTGCTTAGCTGCATCCGTAGCAACGTCATCTGGGGCATAACGTGCTAACTTACTAAAATCATCCACATAATGGCCAACGATACGTCCTCCTTGGCGCAAGTTACGACACTCATGCTTCTTCATGGCCATAGCTCCTGCTGAAACATGGGCAGTACGAAAAGCCTGCTGAAACTGATCCCAGGTGAAAGTGTCGATGGGGTAAGTGGTTGTGAAATTCTCCCACCATGATGTTGTGGGTCCATCAAGCTGATGTGCGGCAAACCGCACTCTCTACGCATCTGTGCATCCTACAGTGGTCAACTCCCTTCCAATCTTGCGGAGCCAACCATCTGCAACTATTGGCTCGGTGCTACTGGAGAACACCGACGGATTAAGCCTCAAGAAACGGGCTAAGTGATCAACAGGTGGTGGTGGTGGGTTGTTGTTGTTGTTGTTCCCCTGATTTTGATTCTGGACTAGTGTCTGCATCAATGCATTCTGCTGCTGGATCAACTGAGTGAGCTCCGGTGGGAAAGAAAATCCATTGTCGCGTCTCGGAGGCATCTGAGAGTTTATAGAAAAGATGAGAAAAGAGGATAGAAATAGATCTAGATGGAAAACACTACCCATATGCACATGAGACAAACACAATCATACCACTTCAATCAATTTAACAAGGGCATACAACGGTCTAACTATCATTACAAAAGTGCATAGACTATACTATATAAATGGGGAAATACTACTACTGCTATGGTGGTCGACTAGAAAAATTGATCGGTCGAAGACTCCATGATATCTGCTCCAGTTTCATCAACATAGTCATCATCACTATCGTCAGGGACCGAGTCGGTGTCGTCGATGATGATGTAGTTCTTCAGACAGGTTGAATCGTCATCCTCCCCCTTGGCGCTGGGTCTCCCATGAACACTCCGATCTTCTTTATCAGGTCGTCATTCTTCTCCATTAGGGTTACGATTTCCTCCTCATATCCATTGCGTATAGACTTGAGTTCTTCTTCCAGCTCCGTGATCCTGGTCATTGCCTTCTTCAGATCTATCATGCCTGCGCACATCTGGTTCTCCTGGCGTCGAATGTGTTGGTTTAACTCCTGGTTGAAAGCTGCAATAGATCTATCCTTCCTGGTGCTGATCATCTCCCATTGCTCATCTTGATGCCCACAAATCTGGTAGATAGTATCCTTGAGATCCTTGTGGTAAACTTCTCCAATGCGTCCCATGGTGATGTGGGCTACCATGCTCTTTCCTGAGCTCCAGGTTGGTGCATCAAAGGAAAACTCTATGGGCTCAGTGACTGGCATGAATGTCCTTCTTGGAACTTGAACTTGAATCATCCAACACTCCTCTTCAGGTAAAGTGGCGATGTAGGTCCCGGTGAAGCTTGGTACTCCGATGTTCAGGTATCTAGTAACTTCCTTCAAGTGGCGTCTGAAAGGTGTATCTTCATCCGATTGCATGAACTTGTTCCTTGCATCCGCCATCCTAAAGAGTAGAAAAGGGAGAGGAGTCAGAAATGAGAAGAAAGTAGTGATCTAGGGCTTTAGCTTAGTGGTCGTGTCCTATAGTCAGCGTGTGCTCTGATACCATCTTGTAGCGACTAGACCTCAAACAGTCTGATCTCGGTGCATCAATGTCATCTCTAGATCAGTAATGCTAACATGCACAGTACTTGAAGGATTTATAACAAAGTAGCAATCACACACTTATTACATCGAATGTCTCAAAAGAGAACTTATTACAATAAATATGGCTTAAGACCATCTAAATACGATAATAGCGGAAGGCTTGGAAGATAAAGCGAGTCCATCAACTCCAACGGCATCACTGAGTGAAAGATCACGACCTAAGGCACCTTACTCGTCGTCTGAAAAGTCTGCAACATGAACGTTGTAGCCTGAAAATGGGTCAACACATGGAATATGCTGGCAATGTAACACATAGAGAGTAATGAACAGAATAATGCTATCACTACATGCATATATGGCTGGTGGAAAGCTCTATGGTTACAGTTTTGCATAAAGCCAATTTTTCCCTACAACAAAGGTATAAGTTTTATTTAACTATCATGGTGGTTGTTAAACATTGAGAAGGTTCACCCAACTCAATCCCAATTAAGCATCATCATTAAACCCAATCAAATTATATTAAGAGTGATGATATCCACATGATGTCGGCGTTCTGGGAACGGGGGTCCCCAGACTTGCCTGCCTGCGGCCTGCGGCGAGGCTCAAGTGGTGGCCCAGTATGGCCCATCTTCATCTGCTCAAGCTCAAGACCCTCGCGAGGGTCCAAGCCTCGTGGGGCGGACGATGCAAGGCTTCCTCAGGAACAGCCTCACCAAGTTGGCTCACGAGGAGGCGGAGAGATCAAGGCAAGGGTACCTCGCGAGGTGCTCATGACGCAAGCCATGACGATCGAGGCCAGGCGGGCGCCGGCCTACGCAGTGTCCTTGTTTCCTCTTTGGTGCAAAGGGGACAAGCGCATGCATGGAGTACCGAGGCATCAAGCAAAGGTTACCATTCCGGTGCAACGAGACCAAGACCAGCAGAGCGGCAGGACGGAGGTCAACGTGGAGCCCAAGACGACATCATCGCCAGTGCCTTTGGCAGCCGAAGACCAACTTTAGTCAGGATAACTTGTACTAGATGTTCCCCTTCAAAATAGCTGTTGTTGGTGCCCTTCCCGCTCAATATTTGGGAAGAGGACCAGAGCCTCTATATATAGAGATAGCCACCACCGTAGAAGGCATCTGGATCTCACCTAGAGCCAACAGAGACGGAGCAATTCCTGTCCAAGCACACCACCACAAGAACACCCCTCGTGAGGCTGTTCTTCCTTTGTACCGTTCATCATTAGCCCCTGAGGCAATCCACCACACCACACACTGGATTAGGGTATTACACCACAACGGTGACCCGAACCAGTATAAACCTTGTGTCCCTTGTGTTGTTCATCGTTTAGCTTAGATTCTCAGCGAGGCGTTGGGACGTGGATCGGTAGGGGGAAGATCTTTGCGCGCACCCCAGAGTTTGAACCTTAAGGGTTTTGTCGGAACCCGATATCCGACATTTGGCGTGCCAGGTAGGGGTGCACCGAAGCTCTCCCTTCCGTCGATGCGCTCTCCATCAACACCGCGCTTCGCCCTCATGGCGGACAATGTGCCGCCCGGTCCGGCTACTGACGCCGACACTGGGGCCAGGGGGCTCCGAGCCTTGGCCCCTGCCTTGCGACAGGTGCAGTGGCCGAACACGTTCAAGCCAGAGATGCCGCCACGCTACGACGACGCGGCGGATCCGCTAGCTTTCCTGCTGGCGTATGAGGAGGCCGTCCTCAAGGCCGGGGCGACGGCAGGGTCATGGTTAACTGGCTTCCCGTGGCCCTCACCGGCTTTTCGCGCATGTGGCTGCTCCACCTGCCGACGGCTTCAGTGGCCTCCTGGGAGGAGATGCGCAACCTCTTCCTCGCCCATTATGCTGCGCCGGCACCCCCGGTCGTTGCATCTCTCCAGGCAGCTCGCAAGTGCCACCCTCGAGCCGCCACGTCAAGCCGCTCATCCACCAGATCTGCGCCGCCCTCACATGCCGCGAAGCTCCTTCGGGTTGGGTTGCACCGAGGCCGACCTGACCTTCAGCTTGGACGATCAGCCCGCCACCACCGCCTGCTCGGGTGCGCTCCCGATGCTCTGCACTCCCACCATCTGCCAGGTGGCCGTTACCAGGACCCTCATCGACGGCGGTGCCGGCCTCAACGTGCTTTCGGTGGAGGCCTTCGGCCTCCTCCATGTGCCCCTGGAGCGACTCCAACCCAGCAAGTCCTTCTCGGGCATCGCATGCAGTTCCACCAGCTCCCTGGGGCAGATCCGCCTCCCGGTGACCTTTGGCACCTACGACAACTTCCGCACGAAGCTGGTCGATTTCGACATCACCCCCATCGGCCTCCCGTACAACGCCATCCTTGGCTACCCTGCCTTGGCCTAGTTCATGGCAGCGACTCACCTGACCTACAACCTCATGAAGATGCCCGGGAGCAGCGGTGTCCTCACTATAGCTGGAGATACGAAGGATTCTCTGTAGGCGCTCAAGCTCGCCTTCAAGGCGGCCGCGGTGGCGCAGCCCACCAGCGTCGTGATACGTCTCCAACGTATCTATAATTTTTGATTGCTCCATGCTACTTTATCTACTATTTTAGGCAATATTGGGCTTTATTTTCCACTTTTATATTATTTTTGGGACTAACCTATTAACCGGAGGCCCAGCCCAAATTTGTTGTTTTATGCCTATTTCAGTGTTTCGAGGAAAAGGAATATCAGACAGAGTCAAAACGGAACAAAATCAACTAGAGAAGTTATTTTTGGAAGGAAACCCACCTGATGGACTTGGACTCCACGTCAGAAGATACGGGAGGTGCTCATGAGGGTGGGGGCGCGCCCACCCCCCCTAGGGCGCCCCCCTGCCTCGTGGGCCCCCCGTAGCTCCACCGATGTACTCCCTGCACCCATATATACCTACGTATCGTAAAACTTCTAGAACAGAAGATAGATCAGAAGTTCCACCGCCGCAAGCCTCTGTAGCCACCAAAAACCTCTCGGGAGCCCTTCCCAGCACCCTGCCGGAGGGGGATCCCATCACCGGTGGCCATCTTCATCATCCCGGTGCTATCCATGACGAGGAGGGAGTAGTTCACCCTCGGGGCTGAGGGTATGTACCAGTAGCTATGTGTTTGATCTCTCTCTCTCTCTCGTGTTCTCTCTCGTGTTCCCTCTATGGCACGATCTTGATGTATCCCGAGCTTTGCTATTGTAGTTGGATCTTATGATGTTTCTCCCCCTCTACTCTCTTGTGATGAATTGAGTTTCCCCTTTGAAGTTATCTTATCGGATTGAGTCTTTTATGAGAACACTTGATGTATGTCTTGGTGATCAACTTGCGGGTTTCGTGACATTGGGAACCTATGCATAGGGGTTGGCACACGTTCTTGACTCTCCGGTAGTAGCTTTGGGGCACTCTTTGAAGTACTTTTATGTTGGTTGGATGAATCTGAGATTGTGTGACGCATATGGTATAATCATGCCCACGGATACTTGAGGTGACAATGGAGTATCTAGGTGACATTAGGGTTTTGGTTGATTTGTGTCTTAAGGTGTTATTCTAGTACGAACTCTTTTATAGATTGATCCGAAAGAATAACTTTGAGGTGGTTTTGTACCCTACCATAATCTCTTCGTTTGTTCTCCGCTATTAGTGTCTTTGGAGTGACTCTTTGTTGCATGTTGAGGGCTTGTTATATGATCTATCTATGTTTTATTATTGTTGAGAGAACTTGCACTAGTGAAAGTATGAACCCTAGGCCTTGTTTCCTATCATTGCAATACCGTTTACGCTCACTTTTACCACTTGTTACCTTGCTGTTTTTATAATTTCAGATTACAAAAACCTTTATCTACCGTCTATTTTGCACTTGTATATTCATCTCTTCGCCGAACTAGTGCACCTATACAATTTACCATTGTATTGGGTGTGTTGGGGACACAAGAGACTCTTTGTTATTTGGTTGCAGGGTTGCTTGAGAGAGACCATCTTCATCCTACGCCTCCTACGGATTGATAAATCTTAGGTCATCCACTTGAGGGAAATTTTCTACTGTCCTACAAACCTGTGCACTTGCAGGCCCAACCACGTCTACAAGAAGAAGGTTGTGTAGTAGACATCAAGCTCTTTTCTGGCGCCGTTGCCGGGGAGGTTAGCGCTTGAAGGTATATCTTTAGGTCTTGCAATCGAATCTTTTTGTTTCTTGTTTTATCACTAGTTTAGTTCATAAAAGAAAACTACAAAAAAAATGGAGTTGAGTTTGTCTCATACGCTTCGTCTTTTTAATATCTTTCGTGAGTATGATGGAAGGGAAAATTGTGCTCAAGTGCTAGAAGAAGAATTACATAGAATGCTTGGCATAAAATATGTGAATGATGAGCATGATTGCAATGTTGTTACTATGAATTCCTTGAATATCCATGATGCTAATGATATGCAAAGCCACAAGCTTGGGGAAGCTATGTTTGATGGAGATGATATTTTTTGTCCCCCAAGCTTTGATGAGCAAATTTACTATGATGAAAGCATGCCTCCTATATATGATGATTATTGTGATGACACGTATGCTTTAAAGAATAATGATAATCATGAAACGTGTCATCTTGATTTTAATCTTCAATCACATGATAGTTATTTTGGTGAGTTTGCTCCCACTACTATTCATGAGAAGTTTGCTCCCGTAGCATGCACGTATGGTTAAAGTTGTGTAACAAATTTGAAACATGAAGTGTACCTGGCTTGTGCATCCTTATGAGTGGCGGTCGGGGACGAGCGATGGTATTTTCCTACCAATCTATCCCCCTAGGAGCATGCACGTAGTACTTGATTTTTGATGACTTCTAAATTTTTGCAATAAGTATATGAGTTCTTTTGACTAATGTTGAGTCCATGGATTATACGCACTTTTACCTTTCCGCTTTTGCTAGCCTCTTCGGTACCGTGCATTGCCCTTTCTCACCTTGAGAGTTGGTGCAAACTTCGCCGGTGCATCCAAACCCCGTGATACGATACGCTCTATCACACATAAACCTCCTTATATCTTCCTCAAAACAGCCACCATACCTACCTATCATGGCATTTCCATAGCCATTCCGAGATATATTGCCATGCAACTTCCATCATCATATTCATGACATACATTACTTTTGTCATATTGCCATTGCATGATCACGTAGTTGACATCGTATTTGTGGCAAATCCACCATGCATTATTTTTCATACATGTCACTCTTGATTCATTGCACCATCCCGGTACACCACCGGAGGCATTCATATAGAGTCATATCTTGTTCTAAGTTTCGAGTTGTAATCCTTATGTTGTAATCAATAGAAGTGTGATGATCATCATTATTAGAGCATTGCCCAAAAAAAAAGAGAAAGGCAAAAAAAAGAAGGCCCAAAAAAAATAAAAAAAATAAAAAGGCCAATGCTACTATCTCTTTTTTCCACACTTGTGCTTCAAAGTAGCACCTTGTTCTTCATGTAGTGAGTCTCATATATTGTGCTTCAAAGTAGCACCATGCTTTTCATGTAGAGAGTCTTATGTGTTATCGCTTTCATATACTAATGGGAATTTTTCATTATAGAACTTTGCTTGTATATTCCTACGATGGGCTTCCTCAAATGCCCTACGTCTTCATGAGCAAGCAAGTTGGATGCACACCCACTAGTTTTCTTTTGTTGAGCATTCATAGCTCTAGTGCATCCGTTGCATGGCAATCCCTGCTCCTCATGTTGACATCAATTAATGAGCATCTCCATAGCCCGTTGATTATCCTCGTCAATGTGAGACTTGCCCCTTTTTTGTCTTCTCCACACAATCCCCATCATCATATTCTATTCCACCCATAGTGCTATATCCATGGCTCACGCTCATGTATTGCGTGAAGGTTGAAAAAGTTTGAGATTATTTAAGTATGAAATAGTTGCTTGGCTTGTCATCGCGGGTATAGAAGTTGGGAACATCTTTGTGTGATGAAAATGAAGCATAGCCAGACTATATGATTTTGTAGGGATAACTTTCTTTAGCCATGTTATTTTGAGAAGACATGATTGCTTTGATTAGTATGCTTGAAGTATTATTATTTTTATGTCAATATGAACTTTTGTCTTGAATCTTTCGGATCTGAATATTCATACCACAATTAAGAAGATTTACATTAAAATTATGCCAAGGTATCACTCCGCATCAAAAATTCTTTTTTATCATTTACCTACTCGAGGACGAGCAGGAATTAAGCTTGGGGATGCTTGATACGTCTCCAACGTATCTATAATTTTTGATTGCTCCATGCTACTTTATCTACTGTTTTAGGCAATATTGGGCTTTATTTTCCACTTCTATATTATTTTTGGCACTAACCTATTAACCGGAGGCCCAGCCCAGATTTGCTGTTTTATGCCTATTTCAGTGTTTCGAGGAAAAGGAATATCAGACGGAGTCAAAACGGAACGAAATCAACTGGAGAAGTTATTTTTGGAAGGAAACCCACCTGATGGACTTGGACTCCACGTCAGAAGATACGTGAGGTGCTCACGAGGGTGGGGGCGCGCCCACCCCCCTAGGGCGCGCCCCCTGCCTCGTGGGGCCCCCGTAGCTCCACCGACGTACTCCCTGCACCCATATATACCTACGTATCGTAAAACTTCTAGAACAGAAGATAGATCGGGAGTTCCGCCACCGCAAGCCTGTGTAGCCACCAAAAACCTCTCGGGAGCCCTTCCCGGCAGCCTGCCGGAGGGGGATCCCATCACCGGTGGCCATCTTCATCATCCCGGCGCTATCCATGACGAGGAGGGAGTAGTTCACCCTCGGGGCTGAGGGTATGTACCAGTAGCTATGTGTTTGATCTCTCTCTCGTGTTCTCTCTCGTGTTCCCTCTATGGCACGTTCTTGATGTATCCCGAGCTTTGCTATTGTAGTTGGATCTTATGATGTTTCTCCCCCTCTACTCTCTTGTGATGAATTGAGTTTCCCCTTTGAAGTTATCTTATCGGATTGAGTCTTTTATGAGAACACTTGATGTATGTCTTGGTGATCAACTTGCGGGTTTCATGACATTGGGAACCTATGCATAGGGGTTGGCACACGTTCTTGACTCTCCAGTAGTAGCTTTGGGGCACTCTTTGAAGTACTTTTATGTTGGTTGGATGAATCTGAGATTGTGTGACGCATATCGTATAATCATGCCCACGGATACTTGAGGTGACAATGAAGTATCTAGGTGACATTAGGGTTTTGGTTGATTTGTGTCTTAAGGTGTTATTCTAGTACAAACTCTTTTATAGATTGATCCGAAAGAATAACTTTGAGGTGGTTTCGTACCCTACTATAATCTCTTCGTTTGTTCTCCGCTATTAGTGTCTTTGGAGTGACTCTTTGTTGCATGTTGAGGGCTTGTTATATGATCTATCTATGTTATTATTGTTGAGAGAACTTGCACTAGTGAAAGTATGAACCCTAGGCCTTGTTCCCTATCATTGCAATACCGTTTACGCTCACTTTTACCACTTGTTACCTTGCTGTTTTTATAATTTCAGATTACAAAAACCTTTATCTACCGTCTATTTTGCACTTGTATCTTCATCTCTTCGCCGAACTAGTGCACCTATACAATTTACCATTGTATTGGGTGTGTTGGGGACACAAGAGAATCTTTGTTATTTGGTTGCAGGGTTGCTTGAGAGAGACCATCTTCATCCTATGCCTCCTACGGATTGATAAACCTTAGGTCATCCACTTGAGGGAAATTTGCTACTGTCCTACAAAACTGTGCACTTGCAGGCGCAACCACGTCTACAAGAAGAAGGTTGTGTAGTAGACATCACGCGGACGCCCTCAAGGCCAAGGGGGCTGCGCCAACTAAGAAGAAGCAGTTGTTCACCCAAGACAAGGCGGAGACTAAGCAGGTACCATTCGATGAAGATGGATCCTCTGGCACCACCTTCACCATAGGCGCCAATCTTGACCCTGAGCAAGAGGGGGCTCTAGTGAAATTCTTGCGCGCGAACAAGGAGGTGTTCGCATGGGAGCCCAAGCACCTAGCTGGGGTCCCAAGGCAGGTGATCGAGCACCAGCTGAACGTGTGCCCCAATGTGCGCCTCGTGAAGCAGAAAACAAGGCGACAGTCCACCGAGAAGCAGGCCTTCATCGTCCAAGAAACCCGCAAGCTAGAAGCTGCGGGAGTCATTCGCGAGGTTCGCTATCCGGAATGGCTGGCCAACCCTGTTGTTGTGCCAAAGAAAGGAGGAAAGGAGCGCATGTGCGTCGACTTCACCAAGCTCAACAAGGCCTGCCCTCAAGATCCGTTCCCGCTCCCCCGCATCGACCAAATCGTCGACTCCACCGTTGAGTGCAACCTATTGTGATTCCTTGATGCTTTCTCGGACTATCACCAAATCAAGATGGCAGTGGAAGATGTGGAGAAAACAACTTTCCTGACCCCATGTGGGGTGTACTGCTACACCTGCATGCCATTTGGATTGCGCAACGCGGGCGCAACCTTTCAGCGACTGATGCATATCGCCTTGGGCCGGCAGCTCGGGAGAAACGCCGAGGCCTACGTCGACGACATCGTGGTGAAGTCTCGGGAGGCCAAGACCCTGACATAGGACCTGGAAGAAACCTTTGCGAGCCTTCGTGAAGTGGACCTACGGCTCAACCCGGAGAAGTGCGTGTTCGATGTTCCTTCTGGCAAGCTTCTGGGTTTTCTCGTGTCCCACAAAGGCATCGAGGCTAACCCAGAGAAGGTCAAGGCAATCGAAGACATGAGTCTGCCGCAAACCCTCAGGGAAATGCAGAAGCTCATCGGGCGAGTGACCGCGTTAGGGCGCTTCATCTCCAAGCTGGGGGAACGTGCCCTGCCCTTCTTCAAGCTGATGAAGAGGAAAGGTCCATTCGAATGGACTCAAGAGGCCGACGAAGCGTTCCAAGACCTCAAGAAGTACCTGGCCATCCCTCCTGTGATGGTGGCTCCACGCCCTCAGAAGCCCTTGGTGCTCTACCTCGCCACCACACCCTACTCCACCAGTGCAGCTCTAGTGGCGGTTCGGGAGGAGCGTCGGGTCAAGGCCACATCAGCCATGACCCCGATTGCGGCGGCTCAAGGCCAGGAAGGCCTCATGAGGGCCATGGCCTCGGCAGATGGGGACTAGCCCCAACAGGAAGACGCCTTCGGAACTGAGGGGACCTCACCATGCAGTCAGGAGCCGAGGGCTCTGACGTCTCAGGAGGTGCTCGACTCTCCGGAGGGCGCGAGCTCCATCAGTGCGCCCACCCTCGTTGAGCATCCCGTGTATTTCGTTAGCACGGTGCTGCGAGATGCAAGGTCACGGTACCCCATGCCTCAAAAGCTCTTGCTCGCGCTATTGGTGGATTCTTGGAAGCTGCGGCACTACTTCCAAGGTCACCCCATCAAGGTTGTCTCAGCCTACCCATTGCAAAGGGTGCTCAGGAGTCCCAACTCCGCTGGAAGGGTCGCTGAATGGAACATCGAGCTGCAAGCATTTCAGTAAGAATTCAGCACGACCAAAGTTGACAAAGGAGTCGCACTTGCAGATTTTGTGGCAGAATGGACAGAGGCGCATGGGCTCGAAGCAAGCGAGGATCAGTCGCTTTCCCCAGGAAGCGAGGCACCAGACGGCTGGGTTATGCACTTCGATGGAGAATTCTCGCGGCATGGCGCAGGGGCCAGCGCAGTCCTTATATCCCCCACCCAGGACAAACTCTATTACACCGTGCAACTCTATTTCCAGCAGGGCGAAAAGGTTTCCAACAACATAGCAGAATACGAGGGCCTCATAGCAGGCTTGAAGGCCGCGGCTGCACTGGGGGTGAAGCCCCTCACCATCAAGGGTGACTCACAGCTCCTCGTCAACTTCTCCAACAAAGTATACGAGCCCAATGACGAGCACATGGAGGCGTATCTTGCAGAAGTGCGTAAGATGGAAATGTAGTTTTTTGGGCTAGAGCTGCAGCATGTGCCTCGCGGCATTAATCAGGAGGCTGATGACATCGCCAAGAGGGCATCGAGGCGGCTACCTCAGGAGCCTGGCGTTTTCGAGGAACGGTCTTCAAAACCTTAGCAGTACCGTCACTATCAAGCACAGTGCAACCTCAAGAGGAACTCCCACAACTGCCTGCCTCAGGAGCCCCGGCCTGTGGCCCAACCTCAGGAGCACACTTGCTCCTGGCGCTGGAGCCTCAAGAAGGATGTTGGACTACAGAGCTCAAGGACTACCTAATGCAAGGGACTCTACCAGAAAAAGAAGAGGACGTGGAACGCGTGGCCCGGCAGGCCACGGCCTACTGCATCCAAGACGGAGAAATCTATCGGAAGCGGCCCAACGATGTTTCCCGGCATTGCATCTCTAGGGAACAGGGGAAGGAGTTGCTGGCAGACATTTACGGTGGAGACTATGGGCACCACTCGTCATCATAGACCCTCGTCGGCAAGGCGTTTCGCAGCGGGTTCTATTGGCCTACAACACTCAACGATGGAATCGAGCTGGTGAAGGCTTGAGAAGCCTGTCAATTCCACGCCAAGCAGATTCATCAGCCAGCTCAGGGCCTACAGACCATTCCACTCTCGTGGCCGTTCGTGGTTTAGGGGCTGGACATTTTGGGCCCGTTTCCCCGGGCGCCAGGGGGCTATCGTTACCTCCATGTTGCCATTGACAAGTTCACCAAGTGGGCTGAGGTGGAAGCTGTCCGCACCATCCCAGCTGGCTCCGCAGTCAAGTTCATCAAGGGCCTCGTGAGCCGATTTGAGGTGCCTAATCGCATCATCACCGACAACGGTTCACAGTTCACCAACAATCTCTTCAAAACATATTGTGCTAACCTTGGAACGCAGATATGCTACGCCTCAGTGGCACACCCTCGGAGCAACGGCCAGGCTGAACGCGCCAACGCAGAGGTCCTGAAAGGCCTCAAAACCAGGACCTTCAAGAAGAAGCTGGAAGCCTGCGGCAGGGGCTGGTACGATGAGCTCCAGTCCGTGTTATGGTCTATCCGCACTACCGCCACCAAGTCGACTGGCGAAACCCCGTTCTTCCTCGTCTACGGAGCAGAAGCGGTCCTCCCTCACGAGGTCAGGCGTCGCTCTGCGCGGGTCCTGGCGTTTGATGAAGCGCAGCAGGACGCCATGCGGGAGATGGATCTCGTGCTGGGGGGAGGAACACCGTCGAGAGGCCGCGCTTTGAAAAGCAAGATACCAGCAGGCGCTGTGGCGGTACCACTGCCGCAACATCCGCCCCAGGATTCTTGAGGTAGGTGACCTCGTGCTCAGACGGGTGCTCTCCAATGAAGGGCTGCACAAGCTCTCGCCCATGTGGGAGGGCCCGTTCAAGGTTGTTCATGTTTCCAGACCTGGAGCCGCATGCTTGGAAACCCAGGAGGGGGCGCCCATCCTGAACGTGTGGAACATTCAGCACCTCTAGAGATTCTACCCTTGAAGTAAGGCTAAGGCCCAGTGCCTGTAAAGAAGGCCCGACGCCTGTGAAGAAGGGCCCAGTGCCTACAAAGAAGGCCCAGTGCATGTGAAGCTCGTCGCCCCAAGAAAGGCCCGGTGCGTGTGAAGAAGGCCAATGCCTGTGAAGCTCGCCGCCCGTGACACTCTCACGTAATAATGAGTTGGGGTTGTACACGCCCCGGAGTCTCCGGAGTGCCGCCCTTGGGCCTCGGGGGCTCCCGCCCACGCCCAGTGGCAGCACTTAGCTCCACGCTGGTGAGAAGACGTCGAAGACTAGATTAGGTGCCGGACGCGGCTTTTCATTTGCTTTTCGCAGTTGGCTTGTTCACCCTCGTTCGAGACTTTATTTGAGTTGCTTTTAGTGTTGTTTGCCGTCCCCAGCCCGTGATTCTTTGTCTTGGGTTTTTGCCTGACTCGCCCTCTCTTTCGCAAGCCTCGCGAGGGGGCTGCACGGGCGCCCTCGCGAGTACCCTCTTGCCTAATTTCGTGAGGCTACCTCACTCAAGTTCACAGCGGGAGCACCCCTCCCGGTCCGTGCCCCACGGGCATCGCGACGTGAACATAGGACTTGAGCCGAACACCCTCACGACTAAGGTTCGAAAGCTATCCTCCCGGCTGAATTTTGCAGACTTCAAGACGCCCGGCGAGGCCTCAGGCAGGTACCTCGCGAGGCGAAATCGGCATCAAGCCCCTCGAGCTAAGTTGTTCCTACGCACACGCACGCAGCCACAACACCACAACACAACATGGGAATAATAAAAATAGCATAGTAATTCAGGGCAATAGTCCAGCACGCCCCCATAGGGCTCCATGCTTCTCTCTCTCTAAGCAGGAAAAGGAGATAAACAAAATAAACAAGGCATGCCTGGCGACAGCTCGGGAGGGGGGATTCACACCGCCCTCCTGAGCTCAATCAGACTCCTCCTCACACTTCACCGAGGCGCGACGACGGGATGACCCGCCACCACCCTCTAAGCGAGCGCGGCGGCGCGGTGGTTGACCACGGCCATCGCTGGAGGAGCTATCACCAGAAGGGGAGCCGCTGAAGCTTGGCGAGCTGCGAGCGCCGCCGGAAGCAGGCTCACCTTTGTCCTCGTGGCGACCGTCGCCAAGTCCCAGCACTTGGTCACCGTCATCGTCTTCAGGACAGCACCCGACGCGGAGGCCATCTTCTCCAAACACCCTCACGTAGAGGGTTGCATCGCCATCAAACTTGAAGGGCAGGGTGCACCACTGGCCCAAGCCGCGCGCGCAGGCAAACAGCTGCCAGCCGCGGGCCAAGGCCACGTTCCCGGTGATGGAGATCTCCACCGAGACCCAGGAAGCCCTGCTACAGCAGCCGTCCACCTGGAGCTGGAGGCCGCCAGGAGCGCCAGCCGGGAGTTCACTGGCGAAGAAGCAGGGAAGCTGGAGCCAGCTACCGGTTGGGTCCGCCAACCACACAACAAACTCCGGTAGCACCTCTGCCGAGTGGAAGCGCGGCCTGGGAGGCCACGCGGCCACAACGCGCCTTCCCTCACCCACCGGGCAGACGTCACCACGCGAAGGACCACCATCGCGACCACGAGGAGCCACCGCAGGAGTCATCGGGTGCTTGCGGGGGCGACCTCAGCCGCGCTTGGGCCGAGGGGAGCCAGGCCCTTCCCGACGAGCCTTT
This sequence comes from Triticum aestivum, assembly GCF_018294505.1. Classification (NCBI taxonomy): domain Eukaryota; kingdom Viridiplantae; phylum Streptophyta; class Magnoliopsida; order Poales; family Poaceae; genus Triticum; species Triticum aestivum. The sequence continues at coordinate 447,593,171 of NC_057801.1, forward strand.
CCCTTCTCCGCGACCGAAAACCCCTTCGTCGGCACCATGGGACACGGCGGGCAATTGGAGCGAGGAGGAAGAAGAAGCAAGCGGGGAAGGGAGATGTGCAGTGGGGGCTTGCGCCCTCCCACATTTATAACCCAAGGGAGGCCAACCGTCGGCCTCCATGATCGTAGGTAATCATGACTCTTTTTGCATGCAGCAGGGACTCGTCAAATTGGGCAGTTGCCGAGGCAGCGTGGGGAAGTAGAGACGCCCACGTCCAATCAACCGCCATGCAGCGATCGAGGCTGCAGGCTATTGGGGCCTACGGCGCTCCGCACTTGCCCCTTCGCTTCGCTGCTAAGCCAAGTACGAGCGTGCCTTGGGCCCGGGGGCTACTGTTGGCGTTCTGGGAATGGGGGTCCCCAGACTTGCCTGCCTGCAGCCTGTGGCGAGGCTCAAGTGGTGGCCCAGTACGGTCCATCTTCATCAGCTCAAGCTCAAGACCCTCGCGAGGGGCCAAGCCTCACGGGGCGGACGACGCAAGGCTTCCTCAGGAACGGCCTCACCAGGTCGGCTCGCGAGGAGGCGGAGAGATCAAGGCAAGGGTACCTCGTGAGGTGCTCGTGACGCAAGCCATGACGATCGAGGCCAGGCGAGCGCCGGCCTGCACAATGTCCTTGTTTCCTCTTTGGTGCAAAGGGGACAAGCGCAGGCGTGGAGTACCAATGCATCAAGCAAAGGTTACCATTCCGGTGCAACGAGACCAAGACCAGCAGAGCGGCAGGACGAAGGTCACCGTGGAGCCCAAGACGATGTCATCGCCAGTGCCTTTGGCAGCCGAAGACCAACTTTAGTCAAGATAACTTGTACTAGATGTTCCCCTTCAAAATGGCCATTGTTGGCGCCCTTCCCGCTCAATATTTGGGAAGAGGACCAGAGCCTCTATATATAGAGATAGCTGATAACCCACAAGTGTAGGGGATCGCAACAGTTTTCGATAAGTAAGAGTGTCAAACCCAACAAGGAGCTAAAGGTAGAATAAATATTCTCTCAAGTTCTATCGACCACTGATACAACTCTACGCACGCTTGACGTTCGCTTTACCTAGAACAACTATGAAACTAGAAGTACTTTGTAGTTGTGATAGGATAGGTTTGCAAGATAATAAAGAGCACGTAAATAAAAGCTAGGGGCTGTTTAGATAAAGGAACAATAAAGTAAATATAGCGAAGGTGGAAAAGTGGTGGTAGGAGTTGTGAAATTGTCCCTAAGCAATTGACTATGTTACTAGACCGGTAATCACTATTGCAATTCTATTTGAGGGAGAGGCATAAGCTAACATACTTTCTCTACTTGGATCATATGCACTTATGATTGGAACTCTAGCAAGCATCCGCAACTACTAAAGATTCATTAAGGTAAAACCCAACCATAGCATTAAAGTATCAAGTCCCCTTTTATCCCATACGCAACAATCCCCTTACTCGGGTTTGTGTTTCAGTCACTCACGCAACCCACTATAAGCGAATCATGAACACATTGCAACACCCTACAACGGGAATCCCTCACGCTTGCGCGACACGGAGGGCACCATAGGACAGCACCAATAATAAAACATGCAACTCAAACCAATCATAGCAATTCATCAATCACCGATAGGACAACGAAAATCTACTCAGACATCATAGGATGGCAACACATCATTGGAAAATAATATGAAGAATAAAGCACCATGTTCAAGTAGAGGGTACAGCGGGATGCGGGAGAGTGGACCGCTGGATATAGAGGGGGGAAGGTGATGGAGATGTTGGTGAACATGACGGCGGTGTTGGTGAAGATCGCGGTGATGGTGATGGCCCCCGGCAGCGCCCTGGCGCCACCGGAAGCAAGGGGGAGAGAGGCCCCCTTCTTATTCTTCTTCCTTGACCTCCTACCTAGATGGGATAAGGGTTTCCCCTCTGGTCCTTGGCTCCCATGGCTTGGGAGGGGCGAGAGCCCCTCCGAGATTGGATCTATCTCTCTGTTTCTGCGTTTTGTGTTTCTGCCCCTTCACCGTTTCCTTTATATCTGGAGATCCGTAACTCCGATTGGGGTGAATCTTTCACCCAGATTTTTCTCATAAAATTAGCTTTCTTGCGGCAAAAGTAGAGGCTCAACCGCCTTACGGGTGGCCCACGAGAGCCCAGGGGTAGGGGGCACGCCCCCTGTCTCGTGGCCACCTCGGACACTGTTTCGCGTTGATTCTTCCTCCAGAAAATCCCAAATATTCCAAAATAATTCTCCGTCCATTTTTATCCCGTTTGGATTCCGTTTGATATTGGTTTTCTGCAAAACGTAAAACATGCAACAAACAGGAACTGGCACTGGGCACTGGATCAATATGTTAGTCCCAAAAAATAGTATAAAAAGTTGCCAAAAGTATATAAAAGTTGAATAATATTGTCATGGAACAATCAAAAATTATAGATACGACAGAGACGTATCAATAGCCACCACCGTAGAAGGCATCTGGATCTCACCTAGAGCCAACGGAGACAGAGCAATTCCTCTCCAAGCACACCACCGCAAGAACACCCCTCGCGAGGCTGTTCTTCCTTTGTACTGTTCATCATCAGCCCCTGAGGCAATCCACCACACCACACACTGGATTAGGGTATTACACCACAACGGTGGCCCGAACCAGTATAAACCTTGCGTCCCTTGTGTTGTTCATCGTTTAGCTTAGATTCACAGCGAGGTGTTGGGACGTGGATCGGTAGGGGGGAAGATCTTCGCGCGCACCCCAGAGTTCGAACCTTAAGGGTTTTACCGGAACCCGATATCCGACACATGATAACCCAAGAAACTAGATACTCAAAACGTCCATAACCGGGGACATGGTTAACCATGATTAGTTTGTAGACTCTGCAGAGGTTTGCACACTTTTCCCCACAAGACTCGATCTCCTCCGTTGGATTCCTCGCACTACATGATGTTTGAGAAATGGATGACTGAGGCACAGTCTTTCAGAAGCATTAACTCTTTACTCTGGGTAGACAGTACCAACCTACATCCCCTACATCTGCTAGCCTACCACTGAAAGAGGTCATGCAACATACTCAACTATGCTAGAGTCCATAATAGCTTGTGGCTGCACACCGAAGTTTCTAGCATGAATAGTCTTATGATCCCTTTGTGCCTGGGTGGCGGTCCATAGGAGAATCACACGGTACCCCGGGATTTCCAAACAATACATGCAACACTGGGTTCCCCAGGTGACTCAATCCACCCAAATCTGAATTAAAGTAGCCACCTTAAGTTAACCATTAATTAACAACACTCACATCTTTCATGGATACACTCACCCAATCCACGTCTACAAGCATAGCATAGCAATATAAGCAAACATAGAAGTAACTCCCAAAGTTTGATAATAAACAGGACAATAGGTACTACCTCATCTACTTCCCAAAACCCACATATTAATCAGATCCTAACCATGCAATTGTTTGAGGATTGATCTAGTGTAATACAACTGTGTAGTAAAGAGGTATGATCAAAGTGTTACTTGCCTTGCTGATGATCCGTGAAACCTAGAGACTTGTAGTAGCACGCTTCGCACTCCGGTACTCTATCGCAAACAAACAAGCATACAATAAGCACTCAACAAGAAGCACGGGTAAAACTCAAATACCATATCTAACCAGAAAGTTCAACTTAAGAACTCCAGTTTGCAAAAAGAATCAAATCAAACGAAACAACGAAACTCAAACTGCGAAAGATATAAGCTTCATTTACTAATCTGGACTTAAGTCAAATTTTACAGTAGTAACACCATGTTTAAGTTGGTTAAACAGAAAGAGGGTTTCGAGACGAAACTCTGGGCGCTTGAATTGCCTGATTCCGTTAAACGAGCGAAAAGATAAACTAAAACGAAAATTAGGGCAGAAATCGCTATCGAAAATAATCGCGGAAAATCCCTGGAAAATGAAAAACCAACGAACAGGCTAACGAACGAACATTCACTGTCTGCGGCTAAACGGTGAAAATCGTTCATTAAAACAAATGAAAGAATGGGCCTTCCCTAATTAACTAAACCAAAAAAAACCGAACCAGATCTGAAAAAATAGATCTAGGTTTTCGAATAAAAAACTGAACGTTTTTTTTGGGAAAACCGACGAACGGCGAGACGGCAGCGGCGGCTACCTCTGGCGGTGGTCCGGCGGGCTCCGGTGGCGGTGGGGTCTCCCGCGACGGCGGCGGGGCGAGGGGCGGCAGTGTGGGGCGGCGGCGCGGCGAGGAGCGGCGGCGGCAGGGCGGCGCTAGGGTTCGGCGGCGGCGGCTGGTGGGCTTGGGGGGCGGGGGCTCGGGTTGACGGTTATAAGAGGGTCGGTCGGGGAGTCCTGTCCGGTTATGGCCCGGAGTCGGTTCATTTTTTAATAATTCCACGCAGAAAAACAAATAAAAGAAATACTAAACGGACTCCAAAAATCCTGAAATAAGTTTTCCCCGTCCTCTAAAAATATAAAGGACAAAGTGAACATTTATTTAGGCCTATAATGCAATTTTGGAAAACACATATTTTCCCTAATTCATATAAAATAGCGATAAAACTCCGAATAAAATTCTTATTTCATTTTAATATTAAATCTCCAATACTTCTTTATTTTGGGAAGTCATTTTATTCCCTTTCTTTTATTTTTATAAAAGAAATATATAAAGAGAAAAATAATTAAAATCAAATGATCCTCTTTTTAAAATTTGAGAAAACTTAAATATGAAAATAACGAAATCCCCAACTTGCTTCGTGGGTCCTTAAGTTGCGTAGAATTTCTAGGATCAAGCCAAAATGCAATAAAATATGATATGCAATAATGATCTAATGTATAACATTCCAAATTTAGAAATTGGGATGTTAGAGCGGCGGCGGTCGCGCGAGGCGGCGGCGGCGGCGCGAAGTGGCGGCGGCGGCGTGGCTTTCGAGGCGGCGGCGCTAGGGTTTGGCGGGGTTGGTGGCTTGGGTTGGCGGCGGGGTCGGGCCTTTCCCTATAAAGGCCGGCCGGGCGGTGTCCGGGTTGGGCACGGCCCGTTAGGTCGGTGCGTTGTTATTTTTTTTAAATAAGAGTGACGCAGAAAAACAAACAAAAGAAATACTAAAGGGAGTACAAAATTCTTTAAATAAATTTTCACGGTCCTCTAATAATATTGCGGACAAAGTGAACATTTATTTGGGCCACTAATGCAATTTTGAAAAACACATTTTTTCCTAATTCGAATAAAATAGCAATAAAAGTCCAAATAAATTTCTTATTTGATTTTAACATTTTCCCTCCAATATTTCTTTTATTTTGGGGAAGTCATTTTATATCCTCTCTTTTATTTTAACATAGGAAATATTCAAAGAGAAAATGATTAAAACCAAATGATCCTCTTTTCAATATTTGAGAAAATTCAAATATGAAAAGAAACGAAATCCCCAACTCTCTTTGTGGGTCCTTGAGTTGCTTAGAATTTCTAGGATCAACCAAAATGCAATAAAATATGATATGCAAGGATGACCTATGTATAACTTTCCAAATTGGAAATTTGGGATGTTACAAACCTACCCCCTTAAGATGAATCTCGTCCTCGAGATTCGGGTTGGCTAGAAAATAGGTGCGGGTGGTACTTCTGTAGGTCTTCCTCTCGTTCCCAGGTGGCTTCATCCTCGGTATGGTGGCTCCACTGAACTTTGCAGAACTTGATAGCCTTACTGCGTGTGACTCGACTGTCAAACTCGAGAATCTTTACTGGCTTCTCCTCGTAGGTCAAATAACTATCCAAATGAATCACTTCGAGTGGCACTGTATCTCTCAGAGGAATATCGGCCATCTCTGCGTGGCACTTCTTCAACTGGGAAAAGTGAAACACCTCGTGTACTCCTGACAATCCTTCTGGCAATTCTAGCTTGTAAGCAACTTCACCCACATGTTCCAAAACTTTGTATGGTCCCACAAAACATGGTGCTAGCTTTTCCTTGACTCCAAGACGCTTAACTCGAAGTGGGGACACACGAAGATATACTCTGTCTCCGACTTCATAAACTGTCTCCTTGCATTTAGAATCCGCATAACTCTTCTGCCTGGACTGGGCTACCTTGAGTCGGTCGCAAATCAACTTAACCTTCTCTTCAGACTCCTTAATCAAATCAGGTCCAAACAACTAACGGTCTCCTACTTCATCCCATAACAAATGTGTCCTGCACCTCCTTCCGTACAATGCTTCGAAAGGGCCATCTTCAAACTGGCCTGATAACTGTTGTTGTAGGAGAACTCTGCATATGGCAAATTGTCTTCCCAACTAGATCCATAATCTAGCGCACAAGTTCTTAACATGTCCACCAGAATCTGATTGACTCTCTCGGTCTGTCCATCTGTCTGTGGATGAAAGGCTGTACTGAACTCTAGCCTGGTACCCAAAGTCTCATGCAACTGATTCCAGAACTTTGAGGTAAACTAGGTTAATCTATCTGATACAATGGTCCTTGGAACTCCATGCAGACATACGATCCTGGTCATGTATATCTTTGCCAACTTTGCACTTGTATAAGTGGTTTTCACTGGGATGAAATGAGCTACTTTCGTCAATCGATCGACTACAACCCATATCGAGTTATAGCCTGAACGAGTCCTGGGTAATTCGTGATAAAAATCCATGCCAAGCTTGTCCCACTTCCTTTCGGGTATCGGCAATGGCTATAGCAATCCTGGTGGTTTCTGATGCTCTGCCTTAACTATCTGACATACATCACATACTGCTACATACTCCGCAATACCCTTCTTCATTCTGGTCCACCAGAAACTTTCCTTCAAATCCAAATACATCTTGGTGTTTCCTGGGTAAATCGAATACGACAAGTCATGGGCCTCCTACAGAATCAACTTCCTGATCTCGGGGTCATTAGGCACATAAACGCGATCCTCAAACCATAAAGTGTCATGCTCATCCTCACAAAATCCTTTAGCCTTTCCTTTGCTCATTCTTTCCTTTATCTCAGCAATCTCCTAGTCGGTCTTCTGAGCTTCTCTGATCTTATCCATCAAAGTGGAATGAATTTCCAATGCTGCTGCATAACCTCTCGGAACTATTTCCAAACAAAGCTCGCGAAGATCCTCTGCTAACTCCTTGGGCAATCCTCCGGTCATGAGCGTATTGACATAACTCTTGTGACTCAACACATCGGCTACTACATTAGCTTTGACAGGATGATAGTGCAACTTCATATCATAATCTTTCATGAGCTCCAACCATCTCCTTTTCTTGAGATTCAACTCCTTCTGCGTGAAGATATACTTCAAACTCTTGTGGTCCGTGTACACCTCATAGTGGTTTCCGATGAGAAAATGTCTCCATGTCTTCAACGCATGCACTACGGCTGCTAACTCCAAATCATGTGTAGCATAATTCAACTCATGAGGTTTAAGCTATCGTGAGGCACATGAAAAAACTCTTTCCTCCTGCATAAGCACTGCTCCAAGTCCTCGACGAGAAGCATCGCAATACACTTGATAATCCTTGTGTTGATCTGGAAGAATCAACACTGGGGCTGTAACCAAACGTTTCTTCATCTCTTGAAAACTGGCTTCACACTCCTCAGTCCATTTGAACTTGGTGTCCTTCTTCAATAATTATGTCATGGGCTTTGCGATCTTGGAGAAATTCTCTATGAACCTCTGGTGATATCCTGCGAGTCCAAGAAAACTCCGGATCTCTCCAACTGACATGGGTGCCACCCATTTAGTCACCGAAACAACCTTGGTGTCGTCTACTGCTATTCCTTCCCCGGATATAACATGTTCGTGGAATCCAACTTCCTTCAACCAAAACTCGCATTTGCTGAACTTGGCATATAACAGATGTTCTCTGAGCTTCTCGAGAACCAAATGCAAATGCTCCTTATGCTCCTCTTCATTCTTCGAGTAGACCAATATGTCATCAATGAACATCATGACGAACTTATCCAAAAACTCCATAAACACCTTGTTCATCATGTTCATGAAATAGGCAGGCGCGTTAGTCAGACCAAATGACATAACGGTATACTCATATAGCCCGTACCTTGTGGTAAAAGCTATCTTAGGTATATCATGTTCTCTAATCTTCAGTTGATGGTATCCTGATCGCAGATCTTGGAAAATACTTTAGCTCCTTGCAACTAGTCAAACAAATCGTTGATCTTCGGCAGTGGGTACTTGTTCTTGACCGTTACTTCATTCAACACACGATAATCAACAACCATCCTCAATGATCCATCCTTCTTCTCCACTAGAAGTACTGGGGATCCCCAAGGTGACGAACTTGGTCGTATGTAACCTTTATCCAGTAACTCCTTAGTCTGCTTCTTAATTTCCTCCAAATCCTTTGTGGGCACCCGATATGGTCTCTTAGATATTGGCCCGGTGCCTGGCAAAAGCTCAATCAAAATTCAATGTCTCTATCTGGTGGCATGCCTGGCAACTCTTCTGGAAATACGTCGGGGTAATCCTTGACCACTGGTACTTCCTCTTGTATAACTCATGATAAGGAATTTACTTGAGTCCTCTTTGGCATATGCCGAGATACATACTTTATCCTTTTTCCTTCTGGGGTGGTGAGCATAATTGACTTACTGGCGCAATCGATGTTTCCTCCATACATCGATAGCCAATCCATACCTAAAATCACATCCAATCCTTGCGACTCCAGAATTATCAAATCCGAGGGGAAAACATGCCTACCTATGGTCAGTGCCATCTGGAAACATCCTTGGCTTGCCATATGCTCCGCTCCTGGCAAGCTTACTAACATAGGTGTTCTAAGAACTTTGGTGGGCAATTTATACTTATCCACAAATCCCCTTGATATGTATGAATGCGATGCACCAGTATCAAAAAGAAGATTGCAGTAAATTACTTAACCAAAAAATTACCTATAATTGCATCTGGCTGCTCCTCAACCTCCTCCACGCTAACGTGGTTCACTTGTCCCCTGTTGAAAGGGTTGGGCTTCTTCCCGGAGCTTCCATTGCCATTTCCATTCATTGCTTCAGAACACTCCGTGGCGTAATGTCCATTCTTCCCGCACTTGAAACAAGTAATGTGACTTAGATCCCTCTTGACGGGCGTTGCTGGGTTGGAACGGTTCTGGCCGTTGCTTCCCCCATTCCTATTCCCATTGTTGGGGCCACTATGGTTATGCGAACTCCCTCAATTGGAATTATGGCCTCCATGGTTATGGTGAATGTTTCCTCCCGAGTTCGGGGTAAAACGAGGTCTCTGCTGAGCTCCTGAATTGTACTTACCTTATCCATACTTCCTCTTGCAGCTGTCTATCTGCTGTTGCTTCCCTTCAATAATAAGAGCTCTATCTACCAACTCCTGGTAGCTGTTGAAGGTTGCCACCATCAACTGCATGCTCAGCTCATCATTGAATCCTTCCAGAAACTTCTCCTGCTTAGCAGCATCTGTAGCTATGTCATCAGGGGCATAAGGTGCTAACTTACTAAACTCATCCACATACTGGCCCACTGTGCGTCCTCCTTGGCGCAAGTTGCGAAACTCGCGCTTCTTCATGTTCATGGCTCATGCGGAAACATGGACAGTGCGGAAAGCCTGCTGAAATTGGTCCCATGTAACAGTGTCAATGTGGTAAGTGGCTGTGAAATTATCTCACCATGATGCTGCGGGTCCATCAAGCTGATGTGCGGCAAAACACACTCTCTCCGCATATGTGCATCCTGCAGTGGTCAACTCCCTTCCAATCTTGTGGAGCCAATCATCTGCAACAATTGGCTTAGTGCTACTAGAGAAAACCGGTGGATTCAGCCTTAGAAAACGGGCTAAGTGATCAACAGGTGGTGGTGGTGGGTTGTTGTTGTTGTTGTTGTTGTTGTTGTTGTTGTTGTTGTTGTTGTTGTTGTTGTTGTTGTTGTTGTTGTTGTTGTTGTTGTTGTTGTTGTTGTTGTTGTTGTTGTTGTTGTTGTTGTTGTTGTTGTTGTTGTTGTTGTTGTTGTTGTTGTTGTTGTTGCCTTGGTTCTGATTCTGAACTAGTAGCTGCATCAAGGTATTCTGCTGCTCGATCAACTGAGTGAGCTCCGGTGGGAAAGCAAATCCATTGTCACGTCTCGGAGGCATCTGATGGGTTTTAGAAAAGGTGAGAAAACAGAATAGAATGAGGTCTAGAGGTAAAACACTACCCATATGCACATGAGACAAACACAAACATATCACTTCAATCAATGCAAACAAGGGCATACAATCGGTCTAACTATCGTTACAAAAGTGCTCGGACTATTCTATATAAATGGGGGAATACTACTACTGATATGGTAGTCGGCTAGAAGTTTTAATCGGTGGAAGACTCCATGATATCTGCCCAACTTCATCAACATAGTCATCATCGCTATCGTCGGGGTCCGAGTCGGTGTCGTTGATGATGTTGCAGTCCTTCGAACCGATGTCCTTGGAATCATCGTCATCTCCTCGTGGCGCGGGGTCTCCCATGAATACTCCTAGATCCCTTGTTAGGTCGTCATTCTTCTCCACTAGTATCGTCATTTTCCTCCTCATATACATCACGGGTAGACTTGAGTTTCTCCTCTAGCTCCATGATCCTGGTCATTGCCTTCTTCAGATCTATCATGCCTGCACACGTCTGGTTCTCCTGGCGACGTATGTGCTGGTTTAACTCCTGGATGAAAGCTGCAATGGACCTATCTCTCCTGGTGCTGATCATCTCCCATTGCTCATCTTGCGCCCACATATCTGGTAGATAGTATCCTTAAGATCCTTGTGGTAAACTTCTCCAATGCGTCCCATGGCGATGTGGGCTGCCATGCTCTTTCCTAGACTCAAGGTTGGTGCATCAAAGGAAAACTCTATGGGCTCAGTGTCTGGCATGAACGCCCTTCCTGGAACTTGAACTCGAATCATCCAACGCTCCTCTTCTGGTAAAGTGGCGATGTAGGTCCCAGTGAAGCTTGGTATTTCGATGTTCAGGTACCTAGTAATTTCCTTCAAGTGTCGTCAAAAAGGAGTGTCGTCAAAAAGGAGTGTCTTCATCCGGCTGTGTAAACTTGTTCCTTGAGTCCGCCATCCTATAGAGTAGAAAAGGGAGAGGAGTCAGAAATGAGTAGAGAAGAGTGACCTATGGTTTAACTTAGTGGTCGTGTCCTACAGTGAGTGTGTGCTCTGATACCATCTTGTAGCGACCAGACCTCAAATAGTCCAGTCTCTGTGCATCAGTGTCATCCCTGGATCGGTAATTCTGACACGCACGATACTTGAGGATTTATAACAGAGTTTCAATCACACACTTATTACATCGAACGTCTCAAAAGAGAACTTATTACAAAAATATGGCTTAAGGCCATCTAAATAAGATAACAACAGAAGGCTTGGAAGATAAAGTGAGGCCATTAACTCCAATGACATAACTGAGTGAACGGCAACGACCTATGGCACCTTACTCGTCGTCTGAAAAGTCTGCAACATGATATGTTGTAGCCCGAAACGGGTCAGCACATGGAATATGCTGGCAAAGTAACACATAGAGTAATTAACAGAATAAATGCTATCACTACATGCATATTAGGCTGGTGGAAAGCTCTATGGTTATTGTTTTTGTATAAAGCCAATTTTCCCCTACAGCAAAGGAATAAATTTTATTTAACTATCATGGTGGTGGTTAAACATTGTGAAGGTTCCTCCAACTCAATCCCAATTAAACAATATCATTAAACCCAACAAATTAATTTAGAGTGATGAGATCAACATGATAATCCAAGAACCAGATACTCAAAAATGTTCATAACCGGGGACACGACTAACCATGATTAGTTTGTACACTCTGCAGAGGTTTGCGCACTTTTCCCCACAAGACTCGATCTCCTCCGTTAGATTTCTCGCACTACATGGTGTTTGGGAAACGGATGACCGAGACACAGTCTTTCGGAAACATTAACTCTTTACCCTAGGTGGACAGTTACACCTACTTTCCCCTACATCTGCTAGCCCACCACTGAAAGAGGTCATGCAACCTACTCAACTATGCTAGAGCCCATAATAGCTTGTGGCTGCACACGGTAGTTTCTAGCATGAATAATCTTATGATCCCTTTGAGCCTGGGTGGCAAACCGTAGGATGAACACACGGGTACTTCGGGATATCCCAGGACAACACCGGATTCTCTAGGTGCCCTGACAACCACTGGGTACTCGAGGGTGCCTCAACCAATCCATCCAGATGTGTATTTAAGTAGCCACCTTAAGTTAACCATTAATTAACAATACTCACATCTGTCATGGATACACTCACCCAATCCACGTCTGCGAGCATAGCATAGCAATCCCGAGCATAACGTAGAAGTAACTCCCAAAGGTTTGATAGTAAAAGGACAATAGGTTCTACCTCATCATCTACTTCCCAAACCCACATGTTATTCAGATCCTAACCATGCAATGTTTGAGGACTAGGACTAATGCAGAAAAACATGGGTAACAGAGAGATATGATCAAAGTGTTGCTTTCCTTGCTGATGATTCGCAAAACCTAGAGAATCGTAGTAGCACGCTTCGCACTCTAGGAATTCTACCACAAACAAACAAAGGCATACATAAGCACTCAAACTAATAGCATGGGTAAAACTCAAATAAGAAGATTTAACCAAAAAGTTCAACTGAAGAACTCTGGTTTGCAAAAAGAATCAAAACAAACGGAGCAACAAAACTCAAACTACGAAAGAAACAAGAATCATTTACTAATCTGGACTAAAGTCAAATTTTATAGTACCAAAATCATGTTCAAGTTGGTTAAACAGGAAGAGGGCTTCGAGACGAAGATCTAGGCGCTTGTTTCATCTAATTTGGATAAACGAGCAAAAAGATAAACTAGATCGAAGATCAGTGCAGAAATCGCGATCAAAAAATAATCGCAGAAAAACCCTGGAAAATAAAACGAGACGAACAGGCTAACGAACTAACGTTCGCTGTCTGCGACTAACTGATGAACAACGTTCGTTAAAATGAACGTATGGATGAACGTCCGCTAATTAACTAAACCGAAAAAACCCCGAACCGATCTAATAATAAAAACTAGATCTAGGGTTTTAAAAAAAACCAAACGGTTTTTTTTTGAAAAAAAAACTAAACGGCGGCGGCGGCGGTTTCTACCTCCGGCGAGTGGCGGCGGGATTGGGTGGCGGTGGCGGTGACTCCGGCGGGTGGGCGGTGAGCGGCGGTGGGTGGGGCGGCGGCGCGACGGGGAGGCGGCGGCGTCGGGCGGCGGTAGTCGCGCGAGGCGACGGTGGCGCGAAGTGGCGGCGGCAGCGGCACGGCGGTGCTAGGGTTTGGTGGGGCTGGCGGCTTGGGCTGCCGGCGGGGTCGGGCCTCGCCCTATAAAGGCCATCCGGGCTGTGTCCGGGTCGGGCACGGCCCGTTAGGTCGGTGCGTTGTTTTTTTAAAAGACCGACGCGGAAAAACAAACAAAAGTCCAAATAAATTTCTTATTTGATTTTAACATTTTCCTCCAATATTTATTTTATTTTGGAGAAGTCATTTTATCTCCTCTCTTTTATTTTAACATTGGAAATATTCGAAGAGAAAATAATTAAAACCAAATGATCATCTTTTCAATATTTGAGAAAATTCAAATGAAAAAAAACGAAATCCCCAACTCTCTCCGTGGGTCCTTGAGTTGCTTAGAATTTCTAGGATCAACCAAAATGCAATAAAATATGATATGCAAGGATGACCTATGTATAACATTCCAAATTGGAAATTTGGGATGTTACATTCCCGGGGCTCGAAGCTGTCTAAATCCTTGTCTTATATATACCGCGTCTCTCGATTCCGCCCAACCCCTCTCAAGCTACCACATAAATGCGTTGGCCTCGCGACTAAGTCGTCACACTAGGACATGTGCCGTGACAAATCCATGAAAAATTATACTCCGCATATCAAAATGCCAATCCAACTTTTGATTATGTTGTACCCTGGAGTATTACCCCCTTTTATGTCAGGATCTCCATGAGAATTGCACTAGCTCTTATGAATTCTTGACGCAGTGATACCTCTTGCCATCATTATTCATTCCTCGGTTCCGTGTTGTGGCAACCGGAATGTCGACAAGTGAACCGTGATGTGTGAAATCAATACTCCTAGCAACCTTGTTGCACGGTAGTTAAGGGACAATAATTTCATTCTTAGCGTGTTGGTTCTTGAATCATCATTCTAAGATAGATTATACTACCTAGTCCTTATTTTCGGTGCACTCTTCGATTGATGAGTTAGGATTTTGTCAAATCCTCGCTCATTTGATCATATCATCTTGCTTTGAAAGGCAAGATTGTTCTCGAACTTAATAACATATCGGTGGTTCATGATTTTCCGAATATCTTCTCAGCAGTATCACCAGGTTGTTCCCTGACCGCTGTATTGAGCTCGTGATCAAGTTGGTTCCTTATAACCATCCCCTTCTCCAAGAATCTGTGTTGGATACCCCTGAGCTAGTTGGTTAAGCTAAACAACAACTTGGAGAGTTGGAAGATAAAAGCTTTGCCGAATTTAGCTCATTCTGAAGGGATATCTTGGCGTTTGTGTGTGTGTGTGTGTGTGTTGAAGAAAGATGATATCCTTATCAATTGGTCCTCGTGATCAGTGATTGGATCTATTGTCTTGTCCAAACCTTGATTTGAGTATGGCCTATTGTCAAATCAAACCAAAACCAACGATGTTCGTAATGTTGTCTTACTCGCGGTTGTCCCTCAAGCATACACCATCATATATTTTGGGTCTGAGCAGTGCTATCACCTTGTTCACATAATTCTGGAATTCCACTTATATGGAAGCCTAGATGGATTGTTGTTGAGCCCATTGACAACATTCCTATCTTCTCCATGATTTTGTTGGACATTAAGCTAGTGTTGGAAACTTATATAAGCATTACCTTCATGTCCCGTGCATGAAGCATATGTTCGGATGAAAGAAGTGATTTCGTCTAATCCATGTGCATCTAATGCAAGTTGCCGCCGTGCATTCGAGAAAGTTAAAGCTGCTTCCTTTGGAATCTTCCCAAATCAGTCATGCATACGTGCGAAGTATTCTGTGGTTGGAGACTTGCAACCTCCATTCTATATGTATCCCTAGTACACCAAGCCACTAACTGATTTGCTCCAGGAAAAGGAATTCCTCCATAAGGGCTAATCATATGACTTATGTAAGGACTTCGTTATCCGCAATGATGGTTTCCTACCTGAACTCGGTAGTGTTTCGCTGTAAGACTACTACGTGGTCATGCTTGTCTGGGACATCGTGTTCACATGTGTGTAGCAGAACCAACTCGTGTTTTGGAGCTTGCTATCGTAGTTTATTCCCCAAGAAAATCGCAATGCCGTCTCGTCGATTTGTGTTGCAAACTTTCATTTTTCTTTCTAGACTTGATGAGTCTGGAATATTCTGACACCAACCAGATTTGAATCTCAGGCAGATATGATGGTTAGAACGTGTCCCAAGAAACTATAATATTGGTCTCTTTGTAACCCGGTAAAGTGGATGTCGTGGCCAACACACCCAGCCGGAAGACCTATTATTGTAGTATCTTGATTGAGGGAATTGCCCACCTCCCCATAAGGATTTCGTAGGATTTAGTCCCTAGTTGTTCCTTATGGATTTTTGTGTTCCCGAAGTCCAACCTTTTACTTGATGTTCTAGACACCAAACCATATCTATAAATGGGTTATGCTAGCACATCAAGGAGAACATTAGAAGCGGAGTGTTAAATATTTCTCGGTCAATCATCTAGATTTTCATTCCTTGGCCTCGCTAAGGTGAAATCTGAGAAGGTGTTATCTTCCTTGCATCTGCATCATCCATCACTATTCATCATGGTAGTTATTGTGTTGCCAGGATCCTTGACACGGATATTGGTAAAACCTTGATGAATATGGAAATGCTCAAGTTCTTGAGAGCACGCGCCAGCACTAGGTGTTGTCGTCAGCACCAACTGGGATTGCTCCCAGTTTCTTCGATTATGCTATAACCTTTCAAACAGGGGACTCACTCTCTACTGTTGAGTTTTTCCCCAATTACTAGAGTCATTCCGAGTATTTGCATTTTGTTCCCAGCTTGCACCATCGTTGTGCCAGTCTATCATGGGTCCCATCCATGTCCGGTGATAAGCAAAGTCATCCATTGCTCTGTCTTCAACAAGGTAGTCCACATCACCCATCCAAGTCGGAGTGTGTCATTCTTTCGGACTCCTTCAAACGATCAATTGTGAATTGCCTCAGGCTGGTATGAAGATTTTCAGTGAACTATGTATCAAAAGTAATTCTTTTTGCCACTTCAGGTAATGATTCTATGAGTCACCTTCCACGAGGTGCCCCATAATGGAATCATGGCAATTTTCCTTGCTACTTTGAAACCCTCGTCAAATTGTTTCTTCCGTCCTTTCCGAGGTTTGTTTTGCCTCTCAGCTCAAGAGATGTTTCTATCTCGCATTCCCTGACTTGATCTTGTGATCATTAAGATGATTCATCATTGTAGAGTTGTCTCTGTCCTCGTGTTTGATGAAGATCTCGAAAGCAGAGTTGTCAAGACCAAGATGATGCAAGGAATCGACGTTCCTATGAGGTGCAAGTTGGATCATGAAGATCGTGTTAGTTTTGTGTCCCTCTGTCCACTTACCTCACGTCTTGAATCTCGAGACGAGATTCTTGTTTAGTGGGGGTGAGTTGTCACAACTCTAGCCTAGGCCTTGTCTGTCACTGCTTAAGCTTCCCTACATCATGTTTAAATTCCTCAGAAACTTGGAAATGGGGATGACAGAAACCCCCAGCACCACCTAATCCAACTAGGGTTACTAAAATACTTTTTCAATGAACCTGAAATGCCCATTAAAATTGTTCATCATCTTTGCCTTGGTCTAGAACCTCTGACAAAAATGGTTCACATTTTTCTAGGACAATATTGGGTCACTAAACTAAATCATACGTTATTTGCATTTGGGCATTTAAATTTTATATATTATTTTAAATGTCCAAATATTCATGAACTAAAATGTTTGCTGTTGGAAATAATCCAAACAATGGTCTGAAGCAGTTTCATGATTTTTGAGGTTGTTTTGGTATTTTTGATAACGCTCTAAAGTTATAGAATAATAGAAAACTAGAAATAAATAAAAGAGAGAGAGAGAGAGATTTACCTAGCTTACCTGGCGCCCCAGTCGGCCCAACACTATGCAGCCCAGCCCACTCCCCTTCCTGTCGTCTTCCTCCCAGCTAGGAGGACGGGCGCGTGCCCGACACGCGTGCACCATCGTGCGGCCACCTCCACCCTGCCTGGCTGCCCCCTCGTCGCCCTGTACTCCCCTCACGACGCCACGCACCGCCAGGCCCTCTCACTCTCTCCCCGAGCTCCTCCCCATCTCTAGCTCTCTCGCACGCAACCACCGAGTGGAGCTTGTCACGGCCGCTTGTCTTTGTCATGGCTAGAGCCACCACCCCACCTCTCCGTGTTGTCCAGAGGCTCCACCTCGATGCCACGGAGCTCCAAGACGAAGCAAGCGCCCGCGGGGCGCCTGAAGCGATGCCATCGTCTTCATCTCCGTCGTCGGCTGTCGGAGATCCCCCTCGCCGCCCCGCGCACTCCAGCCCCTCCCTGAGCTCGCTGAGGCTTCCATTGCAATCGCTGTGAGCTGCTACGTCGATCCCCTCTTCGCTGGCTCTTTTCCTCCTGCTAACCCCATTGCCGTCGAGCCCGAGAGCTTGGCTCTGCCAGCCATGTTGCTGTCGTGGCCACCGTCGCCTAGAGCTGCAACCAAGCAGACAGTCGTGCTCAGTGCACCCCTAGGGGGCCGTAGCACCCCTCTGTGCGACCTGCCGTGCTCCCTAACACCGACCCCAAGCTCACCGAACTCCGGTCGCCGCCTTAGAGCTCGCCGCCTTCAGCTCTGGCCACCCCGAGCCCACCCACCACCACCACTTGACGCGGCTCGCTCCCAGCTACACGTAGATGGGCTCCACCGTCCTTTTGGTCGCCGGAGCGCGAAACCCACGCCCTCAGCCGTGTTCGGCCTCCCCGGCGGCTAAACGCCGACGTGTTTGACCACTTTGACTTGGGGTTTGACCTCCCCAGGGTCGCTGGCAAGTGGGCCCTGGCCCCTGCTAATCCTAGTTTAGTTTTAATTAAGTTTAATTAACTCCACTAACGCTTTTAGTTAGTGTTAGTTTAACTCTAATTAACTTAGGTTAGTTAGTCACAGACGTGTGGACCCCACACGTCAGGTTTGACCTAGACCGCGCCCTGTTGACTTGCCGACGTCATGATGATGCAGTGCTGACGCAGTAAAGCCTTTCTAGAATTAAAATAAATCAAAAAAGATTAAGAGATTCCAGAAAATGCTTTAAACTTCTAAAAATCATAGAAATCAATTTGTAACTCCAAATGCAAAGACTTATATATGAAAAATGATAAAAAAAATCAATCTATCCATCTGTACTGGTTTCATGCATGTTTAAACAACTTAACCTTGTTGTTTAGTTCAAAACATGATAAGGCACTATTTATATTCATAATTTGAGTTTGGGGTTGAACCTTTGGTTCAAAATGACCCTAACCCATCTGGTTGTAGTTGCATTAGCCCAACACACTCATATTGCCATGTCATTATCATGCATCATAATTGTTGCATTGCATTGATTGTATTCTTCCTTGTTTGCCGGTATTTGTCCCCTCTTAGTAGATGATGTTCCGACAATGTGATCGATGACACTGATGAAGAGCTATTACTATCTTCAAAAGTGATAGGCAAGCAAAACCCCCTTGTTCATTCCGATACAATCCCACTCTCTCGCTCCTGCTCTCTTTTACTGCATTAGGACAACAACAATTCATCTGTTACATGATGCGGTAGATGAACCCCTTTCCTATGCATGACTTGTCATTGTCACAGTAAATAAATGAAACCCACTAGCATGAGTAGGAGTTGTTTGAACCTTGATGTGCCTACTCATTCATGCTTGTTTGTCATGCCTGCTACTGCTTAGAGTTGAGTCAGGTCTGATTCATCAGGGATGAATTGGAATGTTGTGAACATGTCCTACTGTGTGTGAGCTAAGTGTGTGACCACGATTTGGTAAAGGTAGCGCTGAGAGGTCATGTAGGAGTACATGGTGGGTTGTCTCATTGAAGCTGTCCTTAGGAACTGAGTTCTGTGTTTGTGATCCATGAATAGCTACTAGCACTCATTGGGATCCTTAATTGACCCTCTCGACTTATTAGCTGCCCTTGTCCTCTGTCCAGGAGTTGCAAGTAGTTTCTGGTGTTTGTAGTATGCTGGAGGCCGTGCGCAGCGCTGACCCGAGGGGTGGGCTGTGATGCGGTAGGCACGTGGCACGGTGTACCGGGTGCCCGTTTGGTGTCTCGGGAACCCTGCACACATCGTTCGGGGCTATATGTGGAAACCTCGGCCGGACTCCCTGCGGATGAAACCTGAATAGGCGATAAACCAGGACTAGGGATTTGTGTGGTTAGTCAGGTCGTGGCTGACAACCTCGCTAGACTTCCGCTTGAAGGTTGTCGAGATACATGACGTGTACATGGCGGTAAGTGGCGAGAGCGTGTGTGAAGAACTACACCCCTGTAGGGTTAACATCATCTATTCGAATAGTCGCGTCCGCAGTAAAGGACCTCTGGGTTGCCTATATAGTTCATAGACAAGTGAAAGTGGATACTATAAAATATGCAAGATAAGCGTGAGTACTGTGGATGTTGTTCTTGTAGGGAGACGGGAGCGGATCCATAGTGGTGTATTGATATGGTGAATATGTGGACTCGTGTGTGCCACCTCAAAAGAGTTACTTGTAGTCGTAGTTCAGGATAGCCACCAAGTCAAAGCTGGCTTGCTGCAGTTAAACCCCACCATCCCTTTGTTGATAATGATGCATATGTAGCTAGTTCTGATGTAAGTCTTGCTGGGTACATTTGTACTCATGTTTTCTTAATTGATGTTTTGAAGAGACTCCAGTCTCACTAGTAGTTCCGCATGGACTTTGACGTTTAGCTAGTTACCTCATCTACGATCTTGTGCCCTCGGCAGGATCTTGTAGATAGTCGGTCTTCTCAGCCCTTTTCATTTGTAGTTGTCTGTACTCAGATATGTTATGCTTCCGTTGTTTGTATGCTTTGAATGTTGGGTCATGAGACCTATGTTTGTAATACTTGGCTTCTCGAAGCCTATTGAATAAATACTTTGAGTCGTAGAGTTTTGTTGTGATGCCATGTTGTATTTGCACATATCAAGAATATTGTGTGTATGTTATTGAAATGCTTGGTATGTGTGGGATCCGACAACCTAGTTGGTTATCCTTGGTAGCCTCTCATACCGGGAAATGTATCCTAGTGCTTCCACTGAGCTTTGGTAGCTTTTTACTGCTCCGGAACACATAGGTTGGCCAACATGTGTCCTTCTTTGTTCTTGTGTCTGTTCCTGTGGGGAAATGTCACACGTTGTTCCTTTAAGTCCATGTAGCTTCCTACGACTTGGGTTCATACGTTGTTGATCAACACATTCGTTGTTGGGTCATGTATGCCTGTCCCTGTAAGTTAGTGTCACTTTGGTTTCATGACTAGTCATGTCAGCCCGGGTTCTTTGTCATATGCATGCTAGCGACACTATCATATACGTGAGCCAAATGGCGCCAATGGTCCCGGGCCAGGTAAGGTGGCACCCGTGGGAATACTATGCGTGAGGCCACAAAGTGATATGATGTGTTACATGCTAGATCGGTGTGACTTAGGATCGGGGTACTGACATTATCAATTTTTCCTAAGCATATTGTCTTATACCCTCCATACAAACAGAGCACAAGTACCTTGGTGGTTGACCCCAAGGCGGGTCAAAAAACCCCATAT